>NC_056737.1:1168634672-1168809672 GCF_019279795.1 Protopterus annectens | reverse complement strand
AATTACTTCTTCCATACTTAATGGATTACCACCTATGTGGTAATTTGTGGGCACCTTGTTTTTCTCAAAAGGGATGACTATGCACTTTTTAGCATTTAGCTTGAGGCCGTGGCTCTGGCACCAAGCGTCCGTCTCTGTGAGACCCTTTTGGAGGATGCTTGTGTCAGCTGGAAATTCAATTATGGCCCCCAGCCTGCAGTAATCTGTGAACTTTCTCAGCCATAATCCCCCCGTATTAGCCTGAATCTCAGAGAAGTATATACCGAACAAGAGAGGTCCCAAGACTGAGCCCTGTGGGACGCCACTTGTAACTGGTTTGGATTCGGACATGGCACCTGTGATTCTGATTATGTGGGTTCTATGTCTGAGCCAGTTTGCAACCCATCTTGTGATATAGGGGTTGATATTTAAGCTGGTAAGCTTATTTATGATGCCCGAGTGGGGTATTGTGTCGAAGGCTTTTGCGAGGTCCAGGTAGGCTGTGTGGACTATCTTACCCTCATCTATGGCTTTGTTAACTGTTTCAAAGAAATGAACTAGGTTTAAGAGGCAAGATCTGCCCTTAACAAAGCCGAATTGGGTAGGGTCCAGTGTTTGGAGGCTCCCAATGTCTTTGTTTATGAGTTCCATGATAATACTTTACAGACCAGACTAGTCAGGCTTATGGGGCGATAGTTTCCAGGGTCCGTTGTGGCACCACCTTTGTGGAGTGGGACCACTGTAGCTGTACGCCATTCTTTGGGTACATATCCTGTAGTAAGGCTGTTTGAACAGTGACTTAATGTGAGGGTTCAGTTCTTCTTGGAGCTCGTGTAAGACACAGCCTGGGACACCGTCCGGTCCCATAGATGCTGTGTTTTTTGCTTTGGAGAGGGCAGCTTTCACCTGTGCATCTGTGATGTCAGGGAGGTTACATTCAGTTGGGATAGGCATTTGCTCCTTTGGGGGAGGGGGGAGAAGTTTGCGCTGAATCTGTCTGCCAGGATGTTGGCTATGTCTGTAGGTTCGGTATATTTTGTACCGTTATGCAACAATTCAGAGCATATCTGGGAATTTCCGCCCATGTTCCTGACATAACTAAAGAAGGCCTTGTGATTATCTTTAGTGTCTAGGGCAATTTTTCTTTCAAAGCTGGCCTTTGATGATTTTATGAGGGATCGAAGTTTCTTGCTAATACTGATCAGAGATGCCTTCCTTTTTTGGGATTTTGCTCTGTCATATAGTAGCTTCCTCCTTCTGTTGTATAGCTTATTTATGGCCGGGGTCCACCAGACCGGTCTCCTGTTTTTGGAGGAGTGAGTCTTGGTTTTATTTGGGATAGCATGATCCATGCATTCCTGCAGGTGCTCATAGAATGCATTTATAAAGGATTCTGCGGATTGGGCTGTATTATCCTCTGGCCCAGGGGCTTTGAAGGATTCCACCTCAGTCTTGAGAAGTGCAAAGTTGGCTTTTGAGAAATTTTTTACAATGATTTCCTTGGCTGGGGGTGGGGACGGGATATGGATGTCCAGGGAAATTTGTTTATGGTCTGATCTTACCATTGAGGGGTTTACCTCTGGTGTGGAACATAGAGTCCCCATGTTGGTGATGACCAGGTCCAATATGTTGTTCCCTCTTGTGGGAGTGGTGACCAGTTGTTCCATTGTGTTAGAGTTTATAAATTCAAGGAACCATTGGGCGAGGGTGTTTGGGCTTGAGTAGTTTTCCCAGTCAATGCTTGGGTAGTTGAAGTCACCCAATAACATAGTGTTTGGAGAGACCTTCATATTCTCCAGTGTTCTCAGGAATGCCAAGTGGGGTTCCTGTAATAGGGAGGGTGTTCTGTAGCAGGCTACAAACTGAAAGGCAGTTTTGCCTGCTGTTAGTTGCATATGGATGGTTTCCGATGCTTCGTGCAGTGCCACTAACCTGGAGGTGTAGGTATCTTTGATGAATATAGATACTTCCCCTCCTTTTGTGCTTCGGTCCGAGTTTTGGGGCCGAAACGCATGGTATGAGTTATAACTTGGTAGTGCTGGGGTGCTCTCAGGAGCCTTGAACCAGGTTTCTGTTACTGCACAGACATCGATTTTCTCCATACTGAGGAGAGCCTCTTGAGGTTTAGACTTCTGGCATTGAGTAGCCACCTCCATAAACAACCCAAGGATAAAAAAACTAAAGGTAATGCTACTCAATGCCAGATATCTAAATCTCAAGATGCACGCCTGAAAGGGTTGTATACCATATAGTAGTACTGGTTGCACCATTGTTTGTACACCTTACTTTTCATCTTCTTTGGCATTTTTCTATCATATACTACACCTGACTATACCATATGGCTGCAGACCCTCTGAGTCAAGCTTTGACCTCTTCATTCAGACTTTTCTTCTCCTCAATCACCCCTCCCAGAAACTTGAAATTATTTTCCTGTTCCACTATCTTCCCTTCTGTCACAGTTCTCAGGTTCTTCTTTTTACTCAATTTGCTGTCATTACCACTGTCTTATCTGTACTTAGTTTCATTCAGTGTGCCTTCAGTTTTGCATTCCATTCCCCATCCTTCACTGAAGTTCTTGCTCAAAGTCTGATTGTCTGCATACAACTTTGTTGATCTGTCCCCTTCAGCCTGTTCGCTAATGTAGTCCATCACCAGTATGAACAGCAGTGGACTCAAGAGCTGAACCTTGATGCACACCCTCTCCTACTGGGAATCCCCCTGTGCGACCAAACACTGTTCATAATTCAGTCATTGGGTCCTTGTGCATAGCCTGCACTAATTCTAACACTGTTTCTGGGATATTGAATCACCACAGTACTGCCCAAATCAGCTTTTCTTTGGGACCTTGTTATATGCTTTCTCCAACTCTAGGAATGGCCAATTGGAGTCTTTCCTCACCTCCATTTTCTTCTCAACTATCTGTCTCACTGCAAACATCGGGTCAGTTGTGCTGCATCCTGATCCGAATCTGAACTGCTCATCTCACAACTTACTTTCTACTACTCTGCGTATCCATTTATCAGGCTTAGTACTCTGTGCGTATCCATTTATCAGGCTTATTACTCTCTGCATATCCATTTATCAGGCGTAGTACTTCTTGTACAAAGTTACTCCTTTATCTCCAGCTTCTAAATTTAAGTTTACTGCTCGTTGTCCAGAATCGCATCTGTCGTCTTCCTGAATTCAGTGCTCAGTGTCCAAGGTCACCCATTTTCACATCCTGCATTCAAATTCAGTGTTCATTTTCCAGGGTTGACCACTTTCTCTTCCTGAATTCAAATTCAGTACATATTTGTCCAGGGTCACCCACTCTCACCTCCTGAATTCCTATCCAAGGCTCCCCTCCTACCTCCTGAATCGGTGTTCATTGCTCGTTCTAGTAAGGGTGCAATAATGGGTTGCTTCTGATTTCAAGTTGGTGTGTCTGTGATTCCCATGTTCTCCTTCTGTCTGTGTGGGTTTCTCCTGAGTACTTTAGTTTCCTTCTGTTTGATTGGCTGCTTTAAATTTTGCGTACATTTAGCTTTTTTGCCCCTGCACATAACTGCCTTAATAATGACAGTATTCAGCCTTTGTCTTAACTGTCTGAATAAAAACTAGAATTAGTCTTCAGGATCAGTCAGTTTACACATTTAGCAAAGTATTATCCAATTGTACCTATCTAGAGTAGTTAAGTATATGTGTTAAATCGGAGTATGTTAACACAGCAGTGTAGTTTTTCAGTCCTACTGCCTGATATTTTAGTTGGTCAATCACAAGAACAGTAGGGCAGGAAACAATCCATGAACAGTGTTTGTAAAGATTTGTTACAGCAGCAGTGCCTTTTTCTTAAGTGATAAATGCTTTTGCGATGCAACATTTTATGCAGTACTTTGTTTTGCTGTGTGAAAGGAATCCTAAGCTGTTAATGAAAAAAGAAGCCAATCAGCAACATACTAAATAAGACAAAAGGCCTCAATCTTGTACTGTTTGCAAAGTTGTGAAAAGAAATTCACATCGTATAATGCTGCATTAAGCTATATAGTAAGTGAAATGCATTCATATATTTATCCTGCCATTGCTTAATTTTCTACAAAAGTAATTAAGATAGCGGGCAATGCTATACTACACAGTTTGGTTTTTGACCAGCCAAATTCATACAGTCCATGCGTATGACAATATCACTGAATAATTACATTTAGTTAATTTTTTTTAGGATGTCTTGTCTGATGTAAATTACAAATAATTTACCCCTTGTCTCTCCCCTTTCTCCTGTGATATTGCAAATGATTATTAGTTTCAGCACTGACAATTTTTTTGCCTTTCTGGAGTGTATGGATAATTACAGGTAAAGTAATTTAACTTATTGCACCAACACTGCAATTTTGTTAACACCCCTCACTGCTGTTTCACTGCTGTCATTAGTTGTCAGAAAGTTCTAGGTTTTCTTAGCTTACACGCAGAAGATTTAGAAAACATATGTGACCCTGATCTACAATGCAAGGTATAGCTCTGTGTATAACAGCAGTCATGTGTAATCTCACGTCAATCAGTTTTAGAAATTTCCTAAACATCCCTTATTTGAGGATGGGCAAGCATGTCTTTTGAGTTCTAATTATTAACAGCAGAAACAGTAAAGAACCTGATGGTACATTTCCTTGTGGACTTTTTTGTTTTTAATATGTGATCTCATTCTGCTATTGTTTTGTTTTTTCTGACATTCGATAAAATCCATCGGTATTTCTAAACTTTAAGCTGTACTTGACATCCTTTAAAGATCATATAACGAGCGTCTTTTTTTTTTACCAAAAGAAGTATGTAATAGGGCATATGGAAATTACCACATTGTTTCCATGCTTGATAAGAATGATGACCATATAATGCTTTTCTTAAAAATAAAATTTGGTATCATATATGCCCTTCAAGTATCCTAAAAGGCTAGTACAAGTTAAACAGTCGTAGCATACGATTGCTGTTAAAGCTGCCGTACATTAGTATGCAAACACCTAATTCTGCATTGTAGGCTAAAATCAAAATGGGTTTTTTACAAATGCATTAATTTGTTTAATAAACAGAACAACATATATGACATCTGTTAAAATGGGATTAAGTAGTTTATTACATGGAAGTTTTTTAAACAGGAAAGCAATACTGAGTTCTCTGATCTTTTTAAATGTGCTGACTAGGAGAAAGGTCTTACTGGGTTTTAATAATGGAGAAAAGGACTAGAGTGAATGTCTTTAGTCTCTGCAGTGGGTGCAACATGCCGTGCAGAGGGCAGTTTCATTCAGTAGCAAGGCTGCTAGCACACATTTATTTTGCTGGTTCCTTTTCCATATTTTAGAAGACACTGTTACCTTATTGAGAGCAGTCTGTTGGAAGTCAAAGGCTCAGTACTCCAAGTCCAGACACTTTGAAAATCTATCAGTGATTACAACTAAAAAAATGTGAATTTCAGAACTCACTGGTATATATTTGAAGTGTTCCTGCAGGAGAAACTGCACCTCCTACACCCTTGACATGGGGAGCTATAACACCAAACCTAATATACACCGATTCCAAGATCGCTGTGCTGTGTCTCGGAGAAGATAAAATGCTCCAAAATGGCATAGTCTCATAAGTAGTACATATTACCCTTAATTGAACTTAAATTATTTATGTTCCAAGTATTGCATTTAGGGTCCTGAGACTTTCAGTGGTTATCCATTATAATAAGATGAACATTTATGATTTCATTCACACATTTTTATGTTTCAAAATATCCATGCTATGCATATCCTCGTACATTCTCTGTGATAACTGTGTCATTAGTCACAAAATTTGCAACTCTGTTATTGTTTCAAGTGTAGTGGTGTTTAGGCCCAACTTTTTTGTCATAATTTTTAACAGCAGCATATGGGCTACTGGAGATATATATATATAATACATACATACACACACACACACACACACACACACACACACATATATATATATATATATATATATATATATATATATATATACACACACACACACACACACACACACACACACACACACACACACACACATATTGCTTACAAAATCCACAGGCAAATGTGCCAGTCTTTGTCATGCCAGAGCCGCTGTTCACTTTTTCAGTTTTGTGTCTGTTTTTCTCAGGCATATCTTTAAAGTTACTTTACTGAAGTAGTCAAGCATGTGGGTGACAAACCTTACTTTATCTATAAAAGAAACGTTACTCTTAATAATATGGTTTGATAGGTTAGGAGCAAATTACGTAAAAAATGGAAATTGTGGGAACAGTATATGCACGATAATATTTTGGAGGATGAGTGAGGTTTAAATGAAGGCAGGAATCAATTTTGTAATGTGATGATAATTATACAAAAGAATATATGTGATGTATAATGTTTCAAGCTGGAAACATGTTAATATGATTTGTTTTCTTAAATTTAAATGTATGTTTACCTCTGTTTTAAGCGATAATTCAATCCATCCATCCACAATCCCTTTTCCCCATTTTTGCACATGGGGTCAGGGTATCACTTCAACAGTGACAATCGTCCGGTATCACTTCAACAATGACAATCGTCTAGAGCCAAGATTTACACCACCAGCTGGCTAGCCCTATCACAGTAGTTCTTAGACACCATACACTCACACCTGTTGCCCATTTAGAGTGTCCAGTCCACCTACTGCATGTCTTAGAATGTGGGAGGAAGCAGGAGCAGCTACAAGAACATAGGGAGGACATGCAAACTCAGCACAGAAGGCAAAAAGGTGTTAAAAATAATAACATGATTTGATAATAGAAGTGATAAATGAATTTGTGCAGCAGTTTATACAGTACAGAAGCTTTAGAGGTCTCTTAGGGGCATATCTTTAAAATAACTGTGGCTTATACATGTCACTCATTTAACATATACATTTGGTTATGTCAGTTAGCAATGCTTTTGAATAAGGATGTTCAATTGCATGTGTTATATAGCATGCTGACATATGGATTCCAAATGTACGGTATCATGGTTTAGTGTTTTGGATAAACTTTGTTATTTATTATTTACTTTATTCTCTGATTCCCTATTTTGTCCAGTTCATAGTCACCAGGGAGTCAGCCTGTCCTTGCACTCAGTGAGGCCAAGGCAGAGAAAGTAGTCCTGGATAAGTAGGGTTGCCACCTTTTCAAATGCCCAAAGTAGGACATTTTCGGTACAAACATCAGATTTTTCAGGGCAAAACATACCCACAGCAAGTACAAAGGACAGAATTTCACTTTTATGCCTAAATAAAAGGTTATTCTTGTAGCATTTTAGTTGCTTATTCTGTTTCTTATAACATTTATCTGTTTTAGATACAGAATGACTGTTTTATGCAACTATTACATAAAATACAGGAAATATTTTTGTCCTAAAATCTCAGGACATTTGCCATTTTTTTTTGCAGGACACAACTGCCCAAAGAGGGACTGTCCCTCGCAAAGTGGGACAGGTGTAACCTATAGATGTTAGTCATTTCACAGAAACCGCGTGCACACACACACACACACACACACACACACACACACACACACACACACACACACACACACACACACGTGGACACTTTAGAGGATCTGTGGTCCCCATGTGGCATGTATTTGAGATTTGGAAAAAAACAGAGGACTCAGCTAAACCTCACACAGCCCAGGGAGGACATGCAGAGTCTGCACAGATAGTAACCTGGCTGAGAACTGAACTGAAGAATCAAGCAGTCTGAAACAGCACCACAGTGCCAACAATTATTTATTGCTGAATATATTATTTTATTAAAACACATGGAGAAGGTGTCATTGTTACATTAATGTTTATTTTTCCCTGTGTGAATTCTTTAAATTCACATATAAGAGCTGCAGTTTGTGTAGCCTGTTTCATACCACATATATTTTGAAGTAATATAAGGGTAGACTTTTCTGTGTATTTTCCACACCTTCCCTGAAAAGGATGCAAGCTTATGGGGGTCACAGCATATATTCACGGAAACAGTGTATACACTGCAAAGTTCTGACGAAAGACATGACAGGTTTGAATTGCACAGTCTGGTGTTTAAAGAGCATAGATATGATACAGATAAAGAAGATATCCAGGGATGGGATAGCTGAAATTATGGTCATTTAAAAGGGTTTGGAGGAGGTGCTGTATTCTGTCAGTTGCTTGGAGGAAATTTCAGGAAATGTCATAAAGTACTTTTTCTGCAGGAAGGTGTCTGTGTAGCTAAACAGTGGATGCAAGATGCCTTATTTTTTATTCTGATCTAGGGTTAAGAGCAGGTGTGACAGTATCGCTGCTTAGAAACATGCTGTGCTAATATAAGGCTTAGTGGTATTTTTTCAGCTCATTTTGTATATAGAGTTTCCAGATACATCACTGGCATTTTGAAGTATTTATTAAATATACTTTTTTTTTCAGAAAAAATGTGTATTATATTTTCCTAATGGAATTAAGAAAATGAATCATCTGAAATGCTTCTTTTTCTAAAATTTGTTTTATAGACAGTTGATAACATATTTCCATTTATTTTCTTATGTTACTTTTTAGTTGCAGTTATGCATGTGAGTTCAATTCTATTTCTTGCATGTTTTGTTAATAAAGGTTTTATGTGTAATTGTATTTATATACTATACACATCTTTAAGAAGAATGGTGTGTAACTGACATTCTGGTCACTAGGCCTTTAGCTTTATACACACTTGTAACATTTGCTGCTTGGGTGAATGTCTAAATATGTTTTTTTTTTTTTTTGTATGGCTGCATTAAATAACTGCTTCCTGTCAAAACAGTGTCTGAAAAAGATGGATTATTTGTAAGTGTAATTATTTCCCACAATTTATTATAAAATTCTGAAGCAAGGACAAGAAGGAAAAAAGACAAATAGTGCTAGCAAAGCATAGTGCAAGAAAAAGAGAGAGATTGCAACGCAGAAGAAAAGCAACATAAGCGGCAGGCATTCTAATAGCAAAGACGGTAAATGATGGTGGTTCCTTGTTCAGCAAGTGCTGTGGTCAAAGCAGGCGGACGGAAGATCAGGAAGGTAAAATAAATAGGCAGCGTGAAGAATTAGATCTAGCCATAACCAAGTGAAAATGACTTGTGTGTTAAGATACAAGAGATAGCAGGTGGGTGACAGGTATGCATTCAAGGAGAAAGCTGTAGAAACTAGAAAATATTGGACAGTATGTTTATTGTCTGTCAATTTGTTTTGATAATGTGTAACTAGTAAAAGCTTTAAGCATGTTCAGATGTGATTCCTTCTTTTAAAGCATCTCCGTAAAGCCAAACTGCATTATTTTTACACGGAGATGATTATTGTAAGAAACTGAAAAGTACATACTGTGCAGATTTATGTCGATTCAAAAGTATAATCACCTCTTTTTGGCAGATGTGAATCACAGCAGCTACTTTATTACACCTTGATGATAAGTTTATGTTGTTAAAACTATAGGTAAAGTATTTTTAAAAACTTGTTACATTGTCTTATTTGCTCTGTCTTTATAAAATAGTATAATGTATGTTAGATATCTGTAGGACACGCAGTATCAGAAAAGTGAGGACATTTGGTTTCAGTATTCAGGTTTTATCTGTATATAAAACAGTAGTGTTATAGTCATATATTTAAATGAATTAAAATAATTGGTTATTAGAATTGGCTGATTAGGTTTGATGCTGTAGTCTGAAACTTTAGACTTGAATATGTAATTTTCTTTGTTGATAGTGCAGTGTATTATATGAATTCTGAGGTTGCTAGTTAATTAACTTTTTCTAAAAATATTTTTGAGTTTTTGTTGTATAACTTTTGTAAGACTTAGATGTTTTCCCATATTATAGTCACTCAGTGATGACTCAGGGAAGGCTAGCAGTCTGTTTTATAAATACACTATCCTTATCTTTCATTTAATTTCTTGTGGAAGGAAATGTGTAATTTATATTCTTCTGTTACTTGTGGGTCCTGTTCTATTAGATATATCATGTTTATTGGTAACTTTGAAGCCATTTTTTCAAACGTCAAGGGCCAGGTTAAAATGTGTAATACTTTTTAAAAATTGGCTAGTCAGTTGACACCATTTTCTCAGTAATATATTCTGTTTAGCTTGCTGTAACTCCTACTTTCAATTATTTTCATGGGATTCTTGGTTTTGCTACAGGGGAGCGATCACTGATTGAATCAGATAAGACAAGCCAAGAGTGGAATGTTATAACATTATGCTGGAAAGATAATTACCTACTCAGAGTCACAGTCAATTTATTTTTAACTCTGAATGCATTGCAGCTGACGGATTAATGATAGCATCACCAAAGATCATGTGAACGCTTGAGATGGCCAAGGCATCTATGTGGCGAATTAAAAACGCTAGTATTCATTCACGACCTCTTTAGCGCTATATATGCACACTACAGCTAAGTTAAACAAGTGGAACAGAAGCCAAATGCGCCAAGTTTTATATACATGAAATTTGCAAGTGCTGTTTCACATGTAGCAGATTGTCAGCACATTTCCTCAGTATCTCTGCAAGCTCTGCTTATCTTACAGTGGTTCATTTCAATTTCATTAAACTGGATATCACATTTGTAAGCTAAGGCAAAAACACTTGAGTCCAGTTCACAAGGCTTTGGTTATAGTTTTCTAACATTTAAAGCTGTTTTTTTTTATTATTAATGTATGTGCATTCCTGTCGATGGAGGGTTAAGTATGTGGAAATACTAGTAATTTTGCTTTGATTGCTATATAAAATAAAAGGGTAACTAAAAAAAATGTGATCCTTAATAGTGATTGCAGTCAGATATGAAACACGTGTTTAGGTAATGGTACTTAATCAGTTTTAGTGGAAGGGTTATTCTGGAATAGACTAAGGTGCACAGTAACATGCACTGCAGTACAGGGTATTATCAGAGGTAATGTCTGCCAAATAAATAATAGTGCTTATTGCTTTTTATTAGGTACTTCAACACGGTAGTAAGCAAGGGGACTTTAAGGCTCTTTCCACATTAATTTTATCTCTTTGTCACTGGATGAGATTCTTTGTCGGTCAATAATGGCAGAAAGGCAGTGCAGGCAGAATACAGTTCCATGTTTTATATGCCGTGTGTAATTGGAGAACTTGCCACAGAACATGTTATGCAGGGAACCAAAAACATAGGTTCATAGTAAGTACTAGGCTAATTGCCCTTGGGGGTCATTTTAAGCCAGTTTTCCCTCAAAGGTAAGAATCAAACCCTGTACCTTGTGTCTGTGAGGTAAACACCTTAACCATTATACTAACCCCAGTAATACAGGTGAAATAATTGACCATCTCATATGAAGTGCCATGAAAAGAGAGTTAACTGTGGGTGTAAAGTTCAGAAATGTATTTACTTGATATACTATTTGTTAAACAGATAAGTAAGCAGATTGATCCAAATGACTTCTTTCAGCCATAAGCCAGGCCATTAGAATTAAAAACAAAATAAAAAATCATGTAGTGCTTACACTAGTAATAAGCACTGGACATGAAAGATAACTGAAGTAAATATTTTTAACAGACTAATCAGAAATACAGCTTAGAGATTGTGGAGTACAGACTACATATTCATTCCATACATGTAGTGTAACAAAGAACTATGAAATGACAAGTCAGATACCACAGGAGCAGTGAGATAAGAAATGCAATTAAAAAACAAGAATACATGGCAGAATATTGAGTAACATCTGTGTAAATCTGGGAATTAACAACTTAATAATTAAACCACAGCTGTTTCATTTTAGAGAACAGCATTTGAGATTACAGGGAAAGGCCTGAGGAAGTTAACCAGTTGATAGAGAAGAGTGAATGGCGAGGCTGGGTTCACAGAGGAGTGCAGGAGGGAGATCAATAAAAAGAGCTGTACTAACAGAAAGTAGTACATACAAGAGGATGGACTTAAGGTAGGGTCAGGTTTAGTTATTACATAATAACAGGAAGTAGTACATACAAGAGGACGGACTTAAGGTAGGATCAGGTTTAGTTATTACATAATAACAGGAAGTAGTACATACAAGAGGACGGACTTAAGGTAGGGTCAGGTTTAGTTATTACATAATAACAGAAAGTAGTACATACAAGAGGACGGACTTAAGGTAGGGTCAGGTTTAGTTATTACATAATAACAGGAAGTAGTACATACAAGAGGACGGACTTAAGGTAGGGTCAGGTTTAGTTATTACATAATAACAGGAAGTAGTACATACGAGAGGATAGACTTAAGGTAGGGTCAGGTTTAGTTATTACATAATAACAGGAAGTAGTACATACAAGAGGACGGACTTAAGGTAGGGTCAGGTTTAGTTATTACATAATAACAGGAAGTAGTACATACAAGAGGACAGACTTAAGGTAGGGTCAGGTTTAGTTATTACATAATAACAGGAAGTAGTACATACAAGAGGACGGACTTAAGGTAGGGTCAGGTTTAGTTATTACGTAATATATCACTTTTATTTTCATTTAGTGAAAGAACTTCTCTTTGAACACATCAGGTTTTGGAATGTTAATAAGTTAGTCCAGTAGAGGAACAGATTTGCTCTCCAAGATTAAAGCTGGCAGCAAGATTCAGCATCTTTAAAGCACTTAACATCCTTTGAGTCTGTACTATGCATCCTTAATTATTTGTGATTATTAAAGAAGGTAGTTTCAGGCAATAGTTTCCTTTTTTTTTCAAACAAAAGAATGGCCATACCTGCTTTTTCATTTATAGCGAGCTAACTGGCTCTAACAAGAGTTTAAAAATGTTTTAATATTTTTTGGGGCTCATTACCTCCCATAACCACCAAGTTCCAGTCTCCCCTTGGCTCTTTGCATGTCCTGAATTCCAACATCCTAGGACAGATGAGGGGGATGTTAGAGATGGAGATTATTGGTGGCATCCAGCTGGGTGTGCTTTGTTTTTGTTTTTGTTAATGTTAGCACTCACCTGATGGCTTGAATACCTTGTATAGTACTTGCTGTGCTAGACTTTTGAGGAATGTGCTCTTGCATATAACCATGTTCCCACCAACTAGAAAGCACGCACCTCTTAGCAGGCTGTCTTCCTCAGCTGTCTCAAGTATAAGAGCTGCAGTCCCAGGCCTCTCCCCAAATAGAGCCTTTGCTGTAAGACTGTGGCAGAATACTGGCCCTGAAATGGATAAGGCAGAGTTGGACACTCATTCATGTTCCTCCCTGGCGACTAAGGCTTCAAGAATAAGAAAGCATGGCTTTTAGCATAGTAGTAGTAGTAGAACTGGATATTTATCTGCTTCTTCAATCTCTGTATAGGCAGGCTGAATCTAGGTGAGCAGTCAAACCCTGAGATAACTGAATTGTTGCACACTGCTGGGTCTTTTCCAACTCTTGAAAGTGTGCCAAACAATGCCTCTTTTACTTTTTTCAGGTTGGTTGATGTAAAATAGTCCAACAAGTTAGATAACTACCATTGGAAAGAAGTTTGATGTTGGTAGTAGTTTGTCCATGTGTCAGTATGACAGAGTCACCTGCACACACCCATACCTGGAAATCACAAAAATCAGCAATAAAAGAACTGGTAAAAAAATGCAAATAGCAGTAGACCAGGACAGTGCTGAAAAATTTCAGAGCTTAGGATTTTAGGCTCAAGGAACAGTTCCTATCTCCAACCCTATTTTATAATCTTAATAAAGTCAGTGAATTAAGGACCGGACACAGACCAGAAGGACAATTCATTTGTATAAGCAGAAAGTTTAACAAAATAAATTTAAAAAAATCCATGACATCAGTGAAAATCACACCTGCATGTGGTCCATTGTCTTTTTATTTGAAGTGTAATTGGTTAATAACCAGCAGGCAGTTGTGATGCTATGGAATCTGTGAAAGCCTTTTTGTTGATATAATTCCATGTTTCTTCAGATTCTGGGTCAGATGATATGCCTTAATCTAGTGTTGTTGTCTTGCATGAGAGGAGAGACTTAAATTAATATTGAGAAAGGAAAGCAGAGTTTTGAAATTTTCCATTTGGAAAACTCAGCTGCCCCTGCTGTGGTCATGCTTTGTCCACCTTTAGTGGGACGTTCTGCAAAAACTGTCATTATTGGCATTCATGCTATCGGTAGCAATATTTACTAGTTATACTTTTACTTTACAGTTCTTTCTTTGTAGGTTTCTTGGTAGGTGGAGAATAAAAAAGTGTAAGCAAAGAGATGGAAGTAGTTGTGCAACTGAGTAATGAATTAACAGAGTAACAGAGTAATGCAGCATGATGTAATTAGAAGAGAGCAAAGGGTTACAGTGAAAATGTAATGTAACTTTTCAAAAAATAGAATATTCTTACATAAACAGGGTCTGTATAGGCACGCTGTTCTAGTAAGCAAATGCAGTCATGAAATTTAGCAAAGTATTGGAGAAGCAATGGTAAAATTAATTCAACAGTGTGGAGGTCAAGTAGCAGAAGAGGAAAACCAAAAACGAGTAGCGATGGGCATAATTGAAGAGTAGAAAATTAGGAGCATCTGCAAACATAAGGGATGATGATAAAGTGGAGAGGACAGTGGAGCTAAATGTGGAGAAGACTAGTATCTCTGAAATTAGAACTGCTCTTTTATTTTGTTAAAAATATAGTTATTAATTAGTACTGTCTGTTTAGAAAAGAAGACTATACAGTCCCTTACAAGTTCTACTCTGCAAATATTTCCGGGATGGACTAGAGACCTGGTTTGATCAAGCTGAATGAGATACAGACCAAATTAATTTTATTAAAGCATTCTTCAAGAAATTAAACTGAAAATTAATTCAACAAAGCATATTGCAGAACATCTCTCTCTGGCAGTTGTTTAAATATCTTGTGGTCAGATGCATGGGCCATACTAGAACACAGAATCCACATTAATGGATAAGACGGATGAATCCAATCACAAATCCAATTTTTAAGTATATACAGATTTGCATTACATCTTAATAATTAGAAGCTTTTCTTTTTTTATATATAGATAAGATACACTGTTTACTTAAATTGGGAAATGTTATTGAGCAGACATACTATACAAGTCTCGTGCATGGTGCATATATAAATGGGACAAAGTTATATCTTTGTATAGATTTGTAATTGCTTCATTCTAAAGAAACTTGTGCTCACAAAAATCGAGAAAATACTTATTTCACTTTACCATTTTACCATAATATTTTCAGTAAAGCTTAGTTTTTTTTTTCAACGAAAAAATTAACTGACAATTGTTCCTGTGTAACTAATGAACAGGTCAGCTGTGTACTAAATTTACTTTGACCAGGGCATATGCTTTGAAGTATATATTGAAGTATGTCTCTATTCCCATGCCATTGCCAAACTTTGGAATGTGCTCCCTCACTCTCTTAATCAACTAAACTCTTTAAAAACATTTAAATTTGCACTAAAAGAACACTATCTCACTAACATTGTCTGTTCTTGTAGTCATATAATTAAACCACCTTAAATGTTTTGGCCACTATACACTACAAATACTTTTACTAACTTAATATAGTTGCAATTTACACTATCTGTCTTTGTATCCAATCTTTCTTGCTTTCTTTATTTCTGTGGCTGAATGAACAAAATTGATTAAATAGTACTCTAGCGTTGTCTCCTCACAGTAAGACGCTGTCCGGTTCAATTCTCAGCTAGAGCGTCTTCTGTGTGGAGACATGTGTGAATGGGTGTACCTTCGTTGAAGGTTGTGCGTCAGGGCTGGTAACTCGGCACGTAAAAATCAACTACCAATCATTAGCGGACCGGAGTTCCACTGTGGAGACCCCTAACCAGGAAAAGCCGAAAGACACAACAACAACTTATGAGAATATACAAACAGAATTACTAAAAATCTAACACACTGTGTTTATTTTCTTGTATTGTATACCTTTAGAATATGTATTTGTCTTGTATATCTTACTTCAGTTTGTATTGTGTAAAAACTTTCTTGACTTTCAAAGTTAAGCTGACGGTATGTAAAAATTTCTGTGATTGTATGGAGCTTTTCCCCCGGGCCTCCACTGAAAATGCGTCATTGGCCCAGTGGACTTTCCCAGTCAACAAATGTCAATAAATAAATAAATAAATAAATAAGTCTATAAGCTATGTGATATCAGTTTGTATCATTCTTTGTAATCATCTGCTGTCTTTCTTTCCCATCTTTTTATCCAAGTCTAATTTATGTTTTGTGTATTTGTTATTGTTCCCCTTCCATAATACATGACCCACATATTCCATTTATAATTCAAAAACATTCCTTTATCTCTCCTATTGGTTCAAAGTTCTATTTCATTCTTCATTGGTATCAGTTGTAATAATTCTGACATCCTTGGTTTTTCACTTTCTTGTTATTGCTTTCATAGGCACAATTAATAATAAGAGTAACAAAGTATGGCTATATTTAGGTTGTTAACTTTACACAAACTTACAAACATGTCCTTACTAATACTCGAGTCATAATGTGTTATTAAATTAATGGCATTTTTCAGTTCCTTAAAGTATTATTATAGTTCAAAGCACATACACAGATTGTGCTCCCAAGTTCCTCTTTCAAGTTCCTAATGCCTTAAATGTGTTCTGCTTGTAGGCAGCAACATTTTTTCCAGTTCATGCAGGTATGTAGAAATATCTGCCCAATCTTTTCTAAGCAAATATTCTAAACTTTCTTAATTTATTGTATACCTGGGAACCAAACACACCTCACTCCATTACTTTTTAGTAAAAGATTTTTGCAGTTTGTCAATCCAGTGTTGTCTTGATTTTATGCTATGGTGGCTTTTCAATGAAATCATTGCCTTGTATGCTTTAGTTATAAGTTTTTCCAGATTTCACTCTTTGTCCTTCCTCCTATAACAAATTCCACTGTAGCTGGTTTAGCTTAAGAGACCCTGGACACTCTTAGGCTCCCTTTCTACTCACAGGTTAACCCTAAATAAGCTAACCGATCTTTCTGTTGTAAATTAAATGTCTGTTTAGCCTCTTCCCATGTCTTAACCTCATTTTCTGCTTGCAGCTGTTCATGGTATCTTAGTTTCTTATTTTCCCTCCTCCAAATATGTGGTATGGTCTCTCTATTACTTTCTCTACCCTTGTTGTTATCCATTTCTTCCAGTTCTTAGTTTCTATTAATGTAAAATTCTTTAACAAATGTGTTTATGTATATGTGTGTGTATCATTTTATAGAATTGCTGTTCAGCAAACCCCCATTTAGCATTTCAGCGAATGACAAAATCTTTCCCAGGGTAAGGAAGTACTTCTCCAAAGGCACACTGGTACAGAAACTGCACAAAATCAAACCTACCCAAATTGGGGGGCTGTGCTCCCTCACCTCCCCCAACTATATAAACCAACTCAGACTTCACACTACAGTGGGGAAAAGGGCAAAGTTGTGGTGTTGGCCAAGTGCTTCCTTACCCTATGAAAGATTTCATCATTTGTTGAAATGCCATTCACTAAATAGGAGTTTGGTGATGCTATTCGCTGAGTAACAGTCCGATAAAATTATATAGGCCCATTTATGTATTGCTTTGTGCACCTTTCTTTGTTGTTTTCCCCTGGTATATCTCAGATGCCTCCCCAGGTACTCCCTTCTCTGCCTTCTTCCTCATTAAGTACAACTCCTTCACATCTTGGTGTGTAATACTTAATTTGGATAAAATAATCCAGAACATGTAGTCCCAAGTACTGCCCTCCCCCCTGTTGTTTAGCTAATATCTTTTTAGTCCATTGCACTCTCTCTTTCTTATTTTCCCAGAAATTTTTTTTATTTCCTTTTTTTGTTCTTTGCTAACCCCTTTATCTAGTTGATAAAAATGTGCCTGCCCTATGTAAAGGAACATTTTTTATACCTTGTATTTTGCTGTCTTCTTCTTCCATAAATAACATTTCCCATTGCCTTATGTTTTGTTTTTTAGTTTTTAAGTAGTCTTTTCCCATGTCTGTAGTGGTCTGTTGCATATCATCTGTCAACGTAAGCTATGGTACCTTGTTGGCTAGGCTTACGTAGGCCCTTGGGCCGATAGCCTAGTACCTACCTATGAACCAGATTCCCATACATCTCATTTTGCCAAGCCCCCATTCATCTAGATGCTTGGCAATGGGTTTCTTCCATGTCCTGCAATTTGTTGTTTTTACTTTGAATGTAGTTTAATAAAGTAACACTGATCTTAAATTTTTTAGCACCTGATCTACTTTTTCCCAAATGAGTCTGATGATGATTCTTTTCAAAAACTTCCAGTTCTAGCTGACGTTCTCTCAGATTTACCTGATTGTTCAGCGCTTCTTTACTTAAAATGGGATTTTCCTTTTCTTTGTGTTTTTTTTTCTTAATTTTTCTTCTGGGTAAATCTTCATATTGTCATTTGCTTTCCAGCAATGGATTTTTCGTGATTTAGTACAATTACTGGCCTTTTTCCATTTTTAATATCTTTTAGGCCAGAACTCTGTGATTTGCTGTTCATATCACCCTTACTATCACCATGCAGAAATTCCCATAGTTAGTAGACTTTTATACAGTTTCCATGAAATAAACAGTGGTATAAAATTATTTCCTCATTTCTTGTTATCGCCTTCTTAGGCACATTTAGTAGTAAAAGTAATAAAGTTTGGTTATATTTACTCCAACTTAATAACAACATGCCCTTACTAAGACTCATGTCTTCATCCATTATTAAATTACTGGCATTTTTCAGTTCCTTAAAGTATTGCTGCATTTCAGAGCATGTCCGAAGATTGTGATCCCAAGTTCCACTTTCAAGCCCCCCATGTCTCTAGTTTTTCAGTTCATCCAGGTATGTATGTATTAGTATTTGTCCAAAGTTTTCTAAGCACTTAAACTGTTTTAACTGTGCTTTTTTGTCTACCTTATAAGTCAAATTATTATGTCTCAATGTTCTATTTTTTTGGAAATTTCTCAAGACCCAGTAATAGCATCTCTTTTTCAAAAAGTGCTTTGTAAGCCAAGGTTAGTCTACCTGTGATTAAAAAAAAGTATACACTTATACACATATTTAATATAGACCCCAAAACTGCAGCTTTTCCTTGTGTAGTAGATTATAATACACTGGAATCGTTTGGAGAATTGTATCTTTATATTTTTGGTCAAAGGAGTATTACCCTTAGAATATGAACAGACCAAGTAATGTTGCTTAGTTATGGGCCTAACATATGTAACATATGTTTTGGTTAATAATTCAGTAGATCTAAATGTTGAGCATCTAGATATGAGACCTACTACCTTCAGAACTTTACATGTTAACTAATTGGCATTCTCTTTGAAACACATATCACTGTTGATCAAAATTCCCAGATCTATGCATCTGTCAATAATATTGATAGTAAGATTACCAGATGTGATAGCTCTATTTATTTATTTAGTTATTGGCATTTGGTTACCGGGAAAGTCAGACTGAGCAGAGCCCTTTTTCAGAGGAGGTCCTGGGAGATGAGCTCCATTGGTTAGACATCATGGGCATCATAAATTGTAGCAGCACCAAAACACATGATACCACTTTTATCAGAATTTAGTTTTAGTCCATCCTTATTTAACCAGTCATCAACTGCAAGGAGCTATAAGCTGCACATGATGTATAATCATTATCTGATGTCATAAAACATCCCGTTTTAACATTATCAGCATGCTTTGATAACAACCAATTACATGATAAATGCAAAAATAAAATAAGCATATTAAACAAAAAGGTCCCAAAGCCAAACCTTGGATTACTAGAATACACGTTGGTCTAATCTAAAAAGTGGCTAAGAACTTTATTATTTTTTTTAGACAAATATGCAGATATTTGACAATACGAGTCGACACCAAGATTAACCTATTAATTACTGAATAACTGAGTACACTATTGGATACTTTGGCCAAATCCTAAAATGCTACAGCTAAACATATTCCCTTATTTAACTCCCTGCTAGAAAGTTCGTAAAAGTGTACCATATTGGTAAAGGTAGACTTTCTTGAAACTATGTTGGTTGATGTCAATACTAGGCTCAAATCCTTTTCCCTTTTCAAGTAACTGTTGTAGGCATCTTTCGTAACATTTCCCAAATGAAGATGTCAGACTTAGTGGCCTGTGATTGCAAACTGGATCATGACTACCACCTTTGTGAATTGAGCATAATGTCAGCCATCCTCCCCATGAATCAGGAATAGACCCCCATTGCAGAATATAATCAAAAAAGAATGTTAAAATTGCATTGAAATTTGCGCATAACATACCTGGTATACTCTCTGGACCCACACGGCTGCTTGCATTCGCCTTCTTTAATGATGATGCCACCATGTCTTCAGGTATTAAATGGAACTCGGGATTGATATTATTGTCCAGCAGAACATCAAAAATGGCGTTATGAATTGGAGCAACTAATTCTGAAAAGTAAGAATTAAATAAGGTGACCATCTCTTGGGGGTTATTCACAATCTAGCCTTAATTTTTTAATTGTCTCACCCAGGTGTGCCTACTGTTGTTCCTGTTTACCACATTATTTAGGAGAGAAGCGATGGGAATGTACACCTTCTTTTTTATGGTCTGTGGCAGAAGTAAGACTTTTATAGCACTGCAGCAAGTAAGTTCTGTGAAGCTGCATGTCTCTTCAGGTGCTTGCATGATTGTGTGTGTGTGTGTGTGTGTGTGTGTGTGTGTGTGTGTGTGTGTGTGTGTAGGAGAATGACTGGTGCTCTCTCAGGGTGTGTGTACACAAAGAGATGTGATTGGGACTGTTGTGTATGTGTTTGTGGGGGTGTATGTTCAGTAGCATTTGTAAACTTGCACACATTTTATTTATAAAGGACAACTTCCTTTACAAATACTTCCTGTTCTGGCAATTGTTGGCAACATTTTTATGGGTCCCTGGTGTTCATTTGAATTTCTTATACAGTGACGGTCTACTAAACATTGTACATATTCCTTTCTGTCCATTTCTTATGATAATATTTGTTGTCTGAAACCATCGTGAATGGATGGCAAAAAAATAAATAAATTCTCTTTTTCAAAAATACAAAAAACACTTCTTTTTCACCTCAAATTTTCTTTTTCGTCTTGTTCATCTTGTACTTGTGAGCATGCAGTGTCTCCAGGTTTAGAAATCCTAGCATAGTTCATAGTAGCTTCCTCATAGTAAATATAAAGTGGAAATTCTTTAACACTGGTCATCTCTTCCTCTGTATTTGTGAAAGTTAACATACCACCAGTCCAGGAAGCCTACATTATTGTAGGAGTAGTTTATGGGTGCTATTGATGTGTGCCATGAAGCAAGTTAGGTACCTCACAGAATGACATACTGAAGCCTGTTCCGTGTCATAAATGTAGTAATACAATGGGAGTAAGACACTGTAAACTATATACATTAATTGTACAGGCACTGTACTCCATACATGGAGTTTGTTTGTGTCTTTCGGCTTTTTCTCGCAGCACCACCACTGCAGTAACTATATGGAAATCACCCCCTCCCAATTGTATGGCATTCAGAAAGAAATAGTTTTCTTGGTACCAGGTCATAGTGGTGTATCCCATAGGAATCAGTTACATCCTATCCAGTGGCCTATCCAGTGAGACTGCACCTAGCAACACAGTAGTCCCTTCCTTGCTGATATGTTGCCCATCTAACAAAACATAGGAACATATTAGTGTTGTATTAAAAAAGAGTAGAAATACTGTGTTGCATGGTAGGAGACTTTGTACATGCAAAAACGTTTCCTATGAAAAAAACACACACAGCAGCAGCAGTAAGTTGTGTCCTGTTATAGATGCAGACACCTGCAAAATAAATTTTCCCTGTAAAACTACCTCTTAAACTGTAGGAAAACCACTAGGAATATCACAGAAAGTGAATCTAAACAACCAAAACAAACTGTGTGAAAAAGGAGACAAATCACAGATGCCATGAAAAAATTGCAAATACTTTAATATTGATAAATTAAGTTAAGCAAAATGCTTTCATCCCAAATCTTGTGAAGGGACGTCTTCAGAACTAAAATCATTTAAAGTACCACTTCCACCCTTAAATATAGTATCCAACCAAGTAAAACATGGATTTAAAGTTTGAGAACAACAAAAAAATGGTTTAATATACAAAACATTATTTTGTTGTCACCTCACACGTTGCCCGTTCGATTCTCAGTTAGAGCGTGTTCTGTGTGGCGATATGCGTGAATGGGCATTCCTTCATTGAAGGTTGTGCGTTAGGCCCAGCAAGCCAGCACGTAAAACTCTACTGCCAATCATTAGCGAACCGGAGTTCCGCTGTGGCGACCCCTAACCGGGAAAAGCCGAAAGACACAAACAAACAAACCAAAAGCAATGCACTTAAATTACATACACAATTACACTGAACAATTAAAAAAACTTTAAAATGACCAATAGGTTGCCACAGAAATATCATAAAAATACATAGGTTTATCACTAAACTTTAGTTCTGTTTACAACTTGGTGCTACCCTTAATTGAAGAACAGGCATAGGAGAAATATTTTCATTGATACCGGGAGGTTGGTGGCATTGAGTCTTAATTGCCATAAAGGTTCTTTGTACTATAATCTAGTTTCCCATCTACCCCCCCCCCCCCCCCCCCCAGTCAGACAGCAGTCTCTCAACTATAACAAATTTAAATCTATTGAAGTTTGGACAAATAAGTGAATGCTTGTTTAAAGAGTTGTTAAGGTTGCCTTTTTGTATATCATGGCAGTGTTCATAAATTTTCTTAAGAAAAACTCTGTTTTTCCAATATAGAAACTGGAACATGTAGAACATTTGGCAATGTAAATTACATTCTTTGTTTGACAGTTGCCGCTGAGTAGATGTAGTTTTGTGTATCCAGTGTTGTGTGTTTCACCTACAGTATTCTTGAACATAGAGGGCAGTTCTCACACTCTTTAGTACCTTTTAATATTAGGCAAGTTCAACCTGTTGTTTTTATCTTTTTCTAACAACTTTTTTGGAATGTGATTGTGATGAAGTCCCAGGTGATTGAAAGCAGTAAATTGTGTGATTAAAATAAAGATTTTTATTTTTGTAAAAGAAGTGACTTGGTGTTTGCTGATTGTGGATTCCCATCTAGTGGAGTGTTGCCACTCTCTTTGTTCAGGTTTCTTTTTCTTTGGTGTGGCTTGGAAGTGTTTTCTGTTCCAGTATTTTCCTTTCTGTCTCAACTTTCATCTTCTTCTGATTTTCATTATTTACCGCCATGACAACTGTCTTAATTGTACTCAGTTTCACCCCATGTGTGGTTAGTGTTTTGTTTCTGCTTGTAATGCCACATCATTACATACAGCAGCTTTGTTTGTCAGTCCCTTCTGACCTGTTTAGACTTCACAGTATAATTCAAAACCATTTTCTGTTCCTGAATCCTGTCTGAAAGACTCCACCCATATCCCATCTAATTTTACTACTAACTGTGTTGCATTTCAGCAAAACAGTGACGCAGTGGGTAGCATTTTCACCTGACAGAAACAGTTCTCTATTTCAGTTCCTAGCTGGAGGAGGGTGCCTTTTATGCAGCATCTGCATGTGCTTCTGTGTTTTTGAGGATTTTCTCTAGGAATTTTGGTTTCATTTCACCTTCCAAAGATGTGCAGAAATCAGATTGTCTGCTTCTGAGTTGTCCAAGGTTGTGATGTGTGTGTGTGTGTGTGTGTGTGTGTGTGTCCGGGTCCATGTCCGTGTCCGCGTACAGTGTCCTGGCAATCTGCATCTAGTTCTCTCCCTTGATTAGTAGAGTCTGTAGATGGTGGTGGCTGTTCACTGGGTGGGCTATATGATTTGGCTGCAAATCGTGAGCATGGATGGACAGATACTCTATTGTCAGATCAAAGGCCAGAGACACATCATAGAAAAGGAGCATTAATACTAGTCAGAAATAACTCTTGTATCTCTCCGTCACTAATTGTCAAAAGTAACTCCACTTCTAAGGTGAACCGAGTTGGCTTGTTGTGGAAGTATCATTCAGAGGTCAATCCAAAATACTCATTGCTTTAGTATACACTTTTCCACCGTC
Organism: Protopterus annectens; assembly: GCF_019279795.1. Taxonomy (NCBI): domain Eukaryota; kingdom Metazoa; phylum Chordata; order Ceratodontiformes; family Protopteridae; genus Protopterus; species Protopterus annectens. The sequence continues at coordinate 1,168,785,733 of NC_056737.1, read as the reverse complement.
CAACATTACTTTGCTAGAAACTACCCTAAACAATGTATTAAAGTGGAATACATCCATATAATTGAACATTAGTAATGTTGAACATTTTTCTGCTGTTCCTTTGCTGGGCAAAAAAGTTCCCTTTGGGGAAAAACTTCCATTTTAAAAATAGTTTATTTAATAACTTTCCTGTTCAGGAAAGTTTTTCGTAAGGCTAGCAGTTTGTGTTTTAATGAACTGTCACAACAACTTGTACTTTTAAATGAGAATGTTTGTTTTTTTCTGTCAGTTTAGAAGTTGTTTAAAGTAATTGAAAATCATTTTTTCTGTGAATAAATTGCATTTATTTTACTTTTGGGTCTGGGAGAGGGTTTTAAAGTACTTTTTACTGTGTTCTTATGTGAAAAACTTGACTCTGTAAGAATTTTAAGTTTTACTAGCTTTTGCTGCTTCTTTTTGGAAAGAGGTACCATTTTCAGCTTGTCCATTGAACAATCTGTCAGTCCCATGGTTGGTCTTTCTTCCAGATGCAAAAACAAAAAGTTAAGCAAACAGCCTTTGCCACCACAGCAGGCTAGCAATAGCCACAGGTGGATCACTCTGCTGTGGCCTTTAGTTGTACCTCAAGCCATTCATCTTTTACCCCAAATCCCTCTGGTGTAGCACCTACAGCCATTGTGGACTGGGAATTATCCATGCCCTCTACAGCTGTTGAGGTCCCCTCAGTTGGCAAGGTTGAGCCATTCATGTCAATCCTTGTATAGGGAACATGGAAGGCTTCCTTTTTTTGTCAGCATGTTGTACCCATCCCTAGGGAAGCTGCTGCAATTAATAACACTGTTGGCCCCATTTTTCCTATCAATAAGAAGCAGAAAACTAAACACATATCTACTCCTCAAATAATCTCAGGAGTAGTTTACTGGGTCTGGCTCAGGGTTTAATTCAGGCTATTGAGCCTTCTTATAAAGTAGTTTCTGATAAACAAAAGAGGGATACATCTTTTGCTCCATAGATTCCAGATTCTGAATCTGGGCAAGAAGATAAAGGGACAGATACGAGGTTTTCTCCTCAGATTTCTGATTCAGAATCAAAAGATCTCAGTTTCTGATTCTCATTGTGGGGGTTTATATTTACATTGTTTTCAGTGGGAGTACACTAAGGCTTCTCAGTCCCTCAGAAAATACAATGAGTTCTTACAGAAGGATTGTCCAGAACCTACACCCATTCATCCTGCTTTAGAGGATGGGTATGTCACTGCCTGCAGTTTTCCTGAAAGTTAGCCAGATGCACCTTAAAAGCCAGATAGGATGTATAAAGATCCTCAGTCTTACGTTTTTATACAAACCTGACCCAACAGCTATAGCTTTCGTTAATCCTTCTGCTAAACATTTAATTAATTCCAGTCCTTCTCTTTCTGTTAATATGGGAAGATTATTGATAAGTATGGGGAAATAGTGTATGCTTTTACAACTTTGATCTTCAGCATTTTGAAATGCTGGGCTCATGTGATAAAGTTTGCTCTGACTAATTTTGAGGAATGTTTTGCCTGCAGTTTCTTCTTCTCAGGAAGAATCTGCTTTACATAATTTAGTTACTTCTCCTGCACAGGTCACTTCTCATTGTTTACAGACTGCATATGACTGAGCCAATACGTCTTCCAGGGCTATGGCCACTAGCACTGTTTAAACGAGGTTTGATTGAAAGCGTTCTCGGAACCTCCAAGATGATGTTAATAATATTTTTATTTTTCTCTTTGGGTATAGATTAATCTGATGTTGTCCTTTTCAGTCTTCCTCCTAAATGGGTCCAGGATCCATCCTTGAATCCAGCTCAGATGCATTTAGGAGACTTTGGATCCAAATCTCGAGCTCCTCCCTCTACCCATAATACTCTATTCCATCCCCAGCTCCTCAGAGCTCATTTGCCTCCGTAACTGCAAGATAGAAAGTGCCAGTCTTGAGTGTAAGAATATCGTTTTGAACTTTTTCTCTGTTAGTTTTAGTACTAATTTCATCTTAGAATTACCTTAACTTAATTCTCCTCTCTCAGCTGTTCGCAGGCGTTAGAATTACCTTAACTTAATTCTCCTCTCTCAGCTGTTCGCAGGCGTTAGGGTTTTTCTTCGGTTACTGTTGTGTCCCTTCTCTCTTGTACCATTCATGGTAGTTGACTGGCACTCTATTTCCAATTTTTTTTTTTAATAAATTTATATATTCCTATTTTTTCCTTTTCCTAATCTTTCTTTAAAAAAAAAAAAAAAAACTTGTTTTCTTATATTTGTTTTAATTTTTGCAGGTTAAAATCTACTGTAGCTTAAATTTTAACCTTACTAGTTAAATATATTGTTTGAAAAACCCTTTTTCTTCCTCTTGAGAATTTACTGCCCATCTGCTGCCTTCATGTCTGAGAAACCCATGCCAAAGAAACCTATGGGTTTTAAGAAGCGCACTTCTTGTGGACATAACATTCCTAATTCTGATGCCCACAAGAAGTATGTATACTGTCTAGGAGCGGCCCACCTGGATTCTCCATGTGCTCTTTGTGCAACTTTTAATCTGAGGGCTTTCTTGGATCATAGAAACAAGTTTATCCTGAAAGGGTTACTTCCTGCTGGGGTTCCAACACCCTCAAAACATTCTCAAGTGGTTTTGGAGCCGAGGAAAAGACACCACCCCAGGTCTCTGAAAACCTCCTCAGAACTGTCTGAAAAGTTGTGAAAGGTGTCGGATCTGACTCCGACAGATCCGAGGCAGGTCAGGTCGCCCTCGGATCTGACTGGCTTAGCCCCTACTACCAGTTTTCCCTTTCCATCCACCACTTTCACTGATCCCAGATCCTCAGATCTGACAAGTAGAGGCCGTATGCTGGAATTTTTATTAAAGCCAGTATCTGTGGCTCTGCCTCCCCAGTTGTTTCAAATGCCAACAAAGCACTATAGGCCGGCGTCCACAACTTCATTTAGGTCTTCTGGGAGTTTGACAGAAGCAGACATGGACAGGATGATGTGGAGATTCCTTAGGGCTCAGATTCAGATGGCGGTCTTGCCAGCATCGTCTTTGAGCACATCTGCCCAACCGATACTGTCTCCTTCTCTGATCTGACCTGCAGTTTTGGAGTCCTAGGATCCAGGATCTCAAAGAGATTAGGCATCATATCAGAAGAAACTCCCTTCCTCAACTCTGATGGTATCCCTGACCAGTCCTGCTCCGATACCTTCGGACCTGTGCAGATCTTGGATCCGGTAGTCAGTGCCAGGTTAGAAGGATTGAGTTTGGTTCCCACTTTGTTAGATTGTTCCCTCAGTGCCTCCACCCTGGATAGCTCGGGTATGATTCTCTCAGGACGGCTTAGATCTGGGGTTGGCCCTGACTTCCCTTCTTCAGCTGCTTCAGCTCCGAGGAAGGGGGAGAGGTTTTCCCAGGTATATCAGCCTTCCAGGTAATAGAAAGTGCTTTCTCTTTGCATAGAGAGCAGTCCTTTCTAGTCTCAGACCATATCCCTTGCCCCTCATCAGGTCTGAGCTTTGAGCCCATCATTTCTGCTCCTCAGGGTCAGCCAGATGAGGGAGGCCTCCTCACATGTTACCCAGAGGGATTACCCCTTTCTTCTGGCACCTTTCTGGAACACCCCTGAAGAGGTACCTCAGAAGAGAATGTGCAAGAGGAGGCACATAGACTCCTCTATGGAGTCTCTCATGCAGGACACTGATTTTGATGAGGTGGAAGGATCTCCTTCCGATCGCCACCTGATAATGTCTCTTTCGTGGACATCCTTGTACTCCTCCATCAGAAAGGTAGTCTCTTGAGGAATCGCTGTCCCTGGAGGCTTTCGGGGCTGGCTCAATTATGTCTTGGGTGACCCCCCCCCCCCATTGGAAGAACTTATTGAACTTGGTTCCTGCTGGCCTTGGAAGCAATCTGACACTATCGAGCCCATCCCCAAGTGCCCGGATTACTTTTTAGTCCTCTTCAAATAGACCTCGCTTCAATTGATGCCGTAGCTGGGGCAGTGACCACTAAGAAGGAGCTAGCAAAACAATGCTCCTCTGTCCATCCACCGAACAGGGAGTCCAGAGTGATGGATGGATTTGGAAAGTGCATTTACACCTTAGCCACTTTCCCACTGAGGTTGCATTAATTTACCTGGCACATTGTACTTGTTTGCAGAGAGATTTGTTCAAGGAGCTTTCAAAGTCTTTCACTGAGACTGTGTCAGTAGAGTATCTTAAGAAGGTTTCTCCTCAACTGGCTACTCTTTCATCTATTGCCAGTTCATCAATAAAGCTGAACTCCCATATAGCAGAGGGTCCTCATGAGCAGCTGCTTCAGGCATAGCCATTAGGAGACATGCCTGAATGAAGCTATGCGACTTTGCGGAACCCTTCAAGGCATCTTTTGTTAATTCTCCCTTTGATGGCTCCTCCTTATTTGGGCCATCAGTGAAAGACATGCTCACCCACAGCAAGAAGGAAGGAAAGACCTTGTCTGCCATTGCAGTCAAGTTTTCTACCCCTCAATGTTCATTCTCTAAGAACCAGAGATGTGATAAGAAAAGGTGGTTATGGTAATATCAGGGGCCTTTTCAGGACTTGTGTGGCGATGCTTCCTCCAGAGGCAGAGAAGGAGGATTCAATGGCAGACATCACCCCAGAGGCAGAGGGGATCCACAATACCAGGGCTTCAGAGACTCCTTCTCTGATAGGCCCTGTCAGCATTCCTGAACCATTGCTCAACTGTCCATCTGTGGTCATTTGCCTGGACAAACATCACAAGAAATGCATGGGTGCTAAGAATCATATCCAGAAGTTACTACATACCCTTTCACTTCCCCCTCCTGTCCAAAGGAAGAAACTCGCTGACATTCCACCCAGTCAGAGGTAATTTGCAGCTCAAAAGTTTCAAAAGCTGCTACAAAAGAATCATCCAGGAGGTCCCACCTGAGCAGATAGGATTCGGAACTTACTCCTGCTTCTTTTTAGTGCCAAAGAAAACAGGGGACCTGAGACCAATTCTGGATCTAAGCAATTTGAATCTGTATGTAAAGAAGTCAAAGTTCTGAATGGTTACTGTTCAGGCCAGCTTGCCTCTTCTGCACAAGGATCATTGGATTTCCTCTGAAGATGTCCAGGATGCATACTATCTCATCAGAATAGGCAGGCACTACAGGAGACACCTGTGCTTTTAGCTAGGAGTCAATCACTACATGTCAGCAGACTGCCCTTTGGACTCACCATAGCCCCTAGGGTGTTCACCAAATGCATGGAAGTTGTGGCAGCTCCCTTGAGACCCAAATGATTCCAGGTGTTTCCCTGTCTAGACAATTAGCTCCTCACCACTCCAAACAGGCATCAAGTTCTACAAGCCAGGGATTACTTGCTTCAGATATCCAACTCCTTAGGCATTACAGTAAACCTTGCCAAATCGAAGCTGACTACTTTACAGACTCTGGAATTTATAGGAACTCAATTGGATTGTACAACTCAAGTGGCATCATTACCTCATTGCAAAATCAGGTGTGGGACTTACGGTCTCATCCATCTCCTCCAGCAAAACTAGTTAAAGATTCTTTCTGCAAATCCTTCAATGGACACTGGCAGTTCAGTGTTTCATTCTTTACCATCCTCTATCATTTCCCATAAAACTAACTCCAGTTTGCAAATGTCATGTTTTCTGGTAGATCCAGTAAAATGACCTCTTTGTGGGCAGACCATTCTCTCTTCCTCCCCCAATAGACACAGTGACACAACGCTTCCCCATGGCAAAGGTGGTCCAAGGCATATGGTCCCCCTCGGAGACCAAGTTGCTTATCAGTGTCTTAGAGATGAGGGCAGTCCTCCTGACGGTGCAAGCCTTTCAGGGTATTCTTCCTCTAGAGACGATTGTAGTACTTACGGACAACATGTCAGTAGTGTGGTACATCAAAAAACAAGGAGGAACACATTTTTACCCATTGTGTAGAGAGGCCATGAGGGTCTGGGAATAGGCGATCTCTTCAGACAGCTTCTTATTGCAATCCACATACTGGGGAAAATCAGTGCGGTGGCAGACAGACTCAGCAGGTCCATCCTGATTCCTCATGAGTGGTCCCTAAATCAAACAGTAGCGAATGTGATCTTCAGCCAGTGGGGCCAGCCTTGCTGTGACCTATTTGTCTCTCCCCTCAACAAGAAGTGCAGCAACTACTTTGCTCTGATCCCCCTCCGGGGGAGTCACCATGGAATGCTGTGCTTCATGATTGGCCCTTGGTATTCTCTATGCTTGCCCCTCTCCACTGATCCCAGTGTTTTTACAGAAAACAAGCAGGCTGAAGAGCTCAGTTATCCTCATTACCCCTTCTGACCTCAACAGGTTTGGTTCCCCTTCCTCTGGTCTCACTTGAAATATCCTCCATGGATACTAAAGCCCACTCAGGATCTCTTATCTCATCCATCAGGAATTTAATATCCCAATCTCCACACCCTCAAACTGACTGCATGGTTTCTCCACTTCCGGTAATAGTAAGACGGTCCAGGTTCGCTTCCGCAGTTTGTGACATTATCTTGGCCTCACAGAAAGCCTCCACCAAGATTGTCTACAGAAGCAAATGGAAAAGATTTTCCATATGGGCTTCCAAGTAGAATATCAACACTTTTTCAGCACCTACTTTGGGCATCCTTCCTGTTCTCACTACTCTTTTTAGGGAAGGTACTAGTTTTTCTACTATTAAACTTCAGTTAGCAGCCATATCCAACTTCCATGCTGGAAATTAATCATTATCTCTGACATCTTCCGGATTATGTAAAGTTTCATGAAGGGAATTTTCCTCCTTAGACCTCCAATAAAGGACTCCTCCTCTCTTTGGGATTTGATAATAGTCCTTCAGGGATTAACTCAGAAACCCTTTGAACCAGCAAGCACATGTAACATGAAGTTTATTTCTTGAAAACTTTTTAGTAGTAGAATTTCAGCAAAAGCAGTTTATGAACTCCAGACCTTATAGGCTAGGCCTCCTTACATAATTTTCCATAAGGATAGGGTGTCTGTATGAACCAATCCGTCCTATTTGCCTAAAGTGGCCACAGACACTAACATTAACAAGTCCATAGAATTACCAGCGTTCTTTCCGGTCGTTACTAATAAGGGTGAATAGATGCTACACCTTCTTGACATCCACAGCCAATTATGTTTTTATCTTCACCGAACTAAACAGTATAGGAAGTCTGATCAGCTGTTTATATCCTTTCCTCCTAACCGCTTGGGTCAGGCAGTATCCAGAATTACTCTGGCTAAATGGATTACTGATTGTATTTCACTGATTTATTCTCAAAAGGTTTGTAGTTGTCTCGTCATCCTAGAGCTCATTCCAGTAGATCCATGGCTACTCCGTCTACCTTTTCTTCAAGAACTTCCTTTGACGATATCTGCGTTGCAGCCTCTTGCTCAAAAACTCATACCTTTGTTACACATAACAAATTAGACAGTGTCTCCAGAAGCAGACCTTCCTTTGGTTTGACAGTGCTCTGGCATGTCTTTCCTTGAGGGCTTCCTGTGAGTTACGTAGCTGGAAACTCTGACCGATTTGTGAGGAAGAATGAAGAGGACAACATCTGATTTAGAAGTTATGTACTTACCATAATTTGGCATCTGTCTTGTCCATTTTTATTCTTCCTGACGTTCTATCCAAACCATCACCTGGCCCTGTCACTCCTAGAAGGATCTATGGATGTTATAGGAACCCTCGTGTTCCTTTTTTGAGCCTCATCCTTCTCTTGTTTCTGTCTCTGTCACACAGTGGGCAGTAATAGGGTTACCACCTGTTCGACTTTGCGAGGGACAGTCCCTGTTTGGGCATTTGTGTCCTGCAAAAAAGTTGTAAAAATGGCAAATGTCCTGAGATATTAGGGCAAAATTATTTCCTGTATTTTATGTAACAGTTGCATAAAACAGTTATTCTGTATCTGAAACACCTAAATGTTATAAGAAACAGAATAAGCAACTAAAATGCTACAAGAATAAGCTTTTATTTAGGCAAAAATGTGAAGTTCTGTCCCTTGTACTGGCTGGGGGTATGTTTTGGCCTGCAAAATCTGGTGTTTGTACCACAATTGTCCCACTTTGGGCATCTGAAAAGGTGGCAACCCTAGGCAGTAAGGCAGCATACTCAATATGAGGAGTTGGGGATGGAGTGAGTGAATGGGTAGAGGGGGAGGAGCTTGAGATTTGGATTTAAAGTCTTGTAAATGTGGCCGAGTGGGATCCAAGGTTTGGATCCTAGGCCCGTTCATAAAGGAGAATGAAAATGGACAGCACAGATGCCAAGTCATAGTAAGTGCATAACTTCTAATTTTTGGACTGTTTGCTGCACAAGTGATCAAAATGTGGTGAAAGGGGTTACTTGATACAGGGATGCTCTTAACATTTTTCCTCCCTCCTTTAACTAAAATTTTAAGGGATTCTGTAATCTAGTAACTAAAAAAAAGTAAGTAAATAAACATTGTCAACAAAATGCAGGTAAGCAAACATTTAAGAAGAAATGGCAACAGGGTTCTAGAAAAGAATACTGGGACCTCCCAAAACAAAGGACAGTCCAAGTCAGAATGACTATTTAAGGGACTTGTTCCTAGCCCAGCCCCGCACTCTGACAGCACTATTTCCCATCCAGAAAGTCTGAATTTTCACTTTTTATTTAGCAACAGATAGTTTCAGCCAAATGGGTTCTGAAGATCATTCGTCAAGATTATAGGTGGCAGATCATAGGATCATAGGAGGTTACTAGGCTATTGGCCATGGGGCCCTTATAAGCCTAGCCAAGAGTTTAGCCAAGTCAGTACCCAAAGCCCCTGTCCACCAGGGACACAGTTGGAATCCCATTACTTGTGTTACCATTTATGATCGGACAGGAATACTTGAAACATTTCACAATACATCAAAACCACTTTGCAGATCCACTCAATTTCTTTGGTAGAAAATGGTACTGCAGTTAATCATCCTGGTCCTGTATTCATTTTTCAATTTCCACAGTGACTGGGTATGGACTTTATGTATGAACTGAACATTAAGGGCTTTAAACAGATCCCCAAACTGATTATAAAAAGGTAAGAAAAATTCATTTCTCCAGCACACTTTTTTCTGTATGGAAGGTCTGAAACTACCTTAGAATGCAGATACAAAAATCTGTTGCATTTACTCTGTAGCACAAACGTGTACGGCTTACTGAAACTACAGTCTTCACAAATCCAAGCAAAGGCTTCTCCCACTCTCTCCAGCACTTCTTTTTCCTATGAGAAATTCTAGGAGGGTAAGGAGGGCAGTGCTCACTTAATATCTTTTTTCAAAATCTGTGCTGCAAGCTGTTAAGCAGATTACTTCATATTCAGAAGATGACAACTGTGTATGAACTTCAGATATTCAATACAGCTATTGATAATCTTAATACATTAACCACAACAGTAGAATGAATAGAACAGTTATTGGTCTAAAGGTTTTTCGGCTAAGTAGGCATGCCCCATTTATATAAAGAGATAATACGTGCCTATTTACAGACGTTAGAGACTTTGTCCTCATATAATCCTGTTTATTATATAGGTAACAGGATAGACTAGTGAATATGGCATCATCATGACGAATTTTGGGAGTAAATTACCCGAGCCAATGACCCCATCATGATGGATTTAGCGAACAAATTATCTGATCCTGGAGCTTCTAAAAGTTTTAAGTTTATTTATTATTTTTCTTACTTGGAAAGTTATATCACATGGTAACAAAACAATGTAAAGCAACAAAAAATGCTACCAAATGATATAAAAAATGGAAAACAGAGGAAGTGGAACCACTACTAAGAACCTGTAATTATCTAGTTATATTATGGCAAAAAGGTAACTGAACCTAATCAAATATTTCTGCTGGCCAAGAGGGTAGGATGGTGGAAAATTATTCTGTTTTAACCTACTGATGGAATGCTCATGCCAACAACTCCTAGCATTACCAGATATTCAAATCAGACAGCATCCTGTAGGGGAGACATTAACCCTATAATAAACTACTAAAAAAAAAAAAAAAAAAACATTTCCCCCCAGTCCCCTGGCTACATGCTCTTCAGTCAGTATAACTGGCAGGTCAGCCTCCTCTACAAAAAGGAGGGCATCAGGTATAATGTGATTCATACAGAAAACAAAATGAAACAGGTTTATTTTTCCATATCTACTCAACGGGTCTGTCTCTATCATCTCTAATCCTGTGTTCTACAATTATTCCCAACTGCTGATATCCAGAAGACGGGTAAGAGAGAAACCACAACCTGCCATTTTAGTGTACTACTCAGAGAATTGCAATTAAAGGGGGAAAAAGGACCCATCAAAACAACAAAAGCAGAGGTAAAAAACAAAAGCAAAACTGTACCTCAACAATTACAAGGAAGGTGAAAGATTAATGCGATACATGGACTAAGTCAGCAGAGCAGAAAAATCAGACAGCATGACTTCTTAGTAAGAGTTCATGCTAAACTACTGTACAATTAAGTAAAGGTGACACACCTGGCAGCAATGCTTATTGCAATGGGGATGTAGGTGGGTATGATGAAACTGGTTAGGATTCAGCTATAGTGAAGTCCACGAAAAGAAAAGACCAGTAAAGAGCTACAAAGATAAGAACTGGGAGGGACTTGTCCTATTAAATGTGTTTTAAATTAGCAGCACTCAAATATCCTGTAACATGAAACAGTATCTTTGTGCAGGCGATACTGCAAAAGATTCAAACAGGTGATGGTAGTAGCATTGGCTGGGCCAATATGAAATTAGTGACTTTTTTTTAAATAGTTAGGAACAGAAATACGATGAGCAAACATAAAAATGAAGCAATGTTAAAAGCACACAGTAAAGAAGTTAACAGGAGTGATTTGTACAGCTTTATCAAACAACCCATGGGAAACTGTGTGACTAAGCCTAATAACAGCCTTCTATAGAACATCATCAGTCGCAGTATGAACCACATCAGACTTCAGAAGGAAAGACAGAAGTACATTCTTACATATTCAAATATATTCAAGAAATCAAGAAAATGACAAATACTGTTGAAATAAATTTTTGATACCATAGGGTACTAAAGATATGTCATAAAAACAAGCATCATGACAGAATTAAAAATCACTGTACAACTGCGACTGTAAAACCCAGTATAGTTTTAAGCAGTAAGTATACACAATTTAAATTTATTCTGTTTGTTAACTAGGTTGGTCTGACTAATTGCCCTTTTTCAGCACAGGGCTGGGAGAAAAGTTCCACAGTTCAAATTCAACAGTCGTAGTGTACAGACTGTGAATATCAAACAAGTACTTTTAGATTACATAAGATGACACAGATTCTGACTATCAAACAAATGGCTTGGAAGACAAAATTGTATTAAACAACTACAGATTCTGAACAAGAAATTAAATAAAAATGCCTCTATTTATATCCCTTGTAAATGAGGAAATATAATTTTCTACATTTCACACGTATACGCACACAGTTATTATTAAAGTAAATACAGCAGTAGTGTATTCCTGAACAAATACTTAGCTTCATAGGTGTGTACTAGGTTAAAGACAACTGAAGCATTTTTAAGAATAGGAGTGCGTACTTTAAAATTTGTGAAGTCGCAGAGGACATGATCAAAGAAAATGGGCAAGAATTAGTTAGGAAACTAAATGCTTTAAAGTTGGCAATTGCCGAATTCATGTCGGTACAGAATAGTTCGATGATAGGCAATATGTGAAATGAAGGAAAAACAGTAAACTCAAGTAAAATAATAAAAGAAAGGTGGCACTAGCCTCAAAACAATTAACCAACCTTAAAGATCTAACCCATATTTTTTAAATCACCAATTATCACATTTACCATTTTGATTGCAATGTTCACAAAACTAGTGTGGCAAAGAATGCCTTGATTACTGCTGGTTCACGTACATGAACAGGAAGTACAGGAGAGTATACAGAGAAAGAGGTTGGCAAAGAAGAAGTGGGATTGTCAGAGAGATGAAGAAAGTAGACAGGCGTATAAGGAGATGAGGTGCATGGCAAAGAGAGAGGTGGCTAAGGATAAGGCATATGAAGAGTTGTATGAAAGGTTTGACACTAAGGAGGGAGAAAAGGACCTGTACCGATTGGCTAGGCAGAGGGAGCAAGCTAGGAAAGATGTGCAGCAGGTAAAGGATAATGAGGGAAACATACTCACAAGCGAGGAGAGTGTGTTGAGAAGTATGCAAGAGTGGTACAGGATATGTATGAGGGTAGTGTGACAGCGATGAGGTCTGCGGTGGGAGTGACAGATGCGTTTAAGGTGGAGGTGGGATTACATCAAGGATCAGCTCTGAGCCCTTTCTTATTTGCAATGGTGATGGACAGGTTGTCAGGCGAGATCAGACAGGAGTCCCCATGGACTATGATGTTTGCAGATGACATTGTGATTTGTAGTGAGAGTAGGAAACAAGTGGAGGAGACCCTGGAGAGATGGAGATATGCTCTAGAGAGAAGAGGAATGAAGGTCAGTAGGACTAAGACAGAATATATATGTGTGTGAATGAGAAGGAGGATAGAGGAATGGTGAGGATGCAAGGAGTAGAGGTGGTGAAGGTGGATGATTTTAAATACTTGAGATTAATAGTTCAGAGTAATGGTGAGCGTGGAAGAGAGTACAGGCAGGATGGAGTGGGTTGAGAAGAGTGTCAGGAGTGATTTGTGACAGACGGGTACCAGTAAGAGTGAAAGGGAAGGTCTACAAGAGGGTAGTGAGACCAGCTATGTTATATGGGTTGGAGACAGTGGCATTGACAAAAAGGCAGGAGTTAGAGCTAGATGTGGCAGAGTTAAAGATGTTAAGATTTGCACTGGGTGTGACGAGGGAGGGCAGGATTAGGAATAAGTATATTAGAGGGTCAGCCCAGGTTGGAAGGTTTGGTTGGAGGAAATTCTTTCTTTCCAGGAGATAAGCCCTCATACACCAGACAAGTCTCTTTTATTTCCATCATTCCTTCATCACATGCTGTACTAGAGTGTGATAGAACCAGTTCCTCCTTTCCAGGTGGGGAAATTTTCGTATTCATGTATATTTGTACTGTCAAAAAAAAAAAAAAGCTTGGGAAACAGTTCTGCATCTTTCTTTCCTAAACCTGTTTGTGATGGTGCCCAAAATCAAAATGATGTCACTTCACAATCTGTGACCTCCTCTTTCTCATTCAAGTTTCCTGATAGCACTAGATCTAAAAGATGGTTATCATCACATCTTTATTCATTCAGACCTCAAGCGTTTTGTAAAGTTTTGTGCTAGATCACATTACCAGTTCAATGCCTTAACATTTGGTCTGTCTACTGCACCAAGAGTGTTCACAGTGTCTAGCTCCAGTAGGTCATTGCAGGCTACAGGGTATCCACATCTATCAGTATTTATATGACTTGCAGAGTCTTTTTCAAAGTGTCAGGAGTCTGTCACTTGGGCAAGTGATCTCTTACACAAGCTGGGATTCCAAGAGAACATTTAAAAGTCTTTTTTGACTCCTTTACACGGGATTGTGTTTCTTAGGGTATCCGCTTGACAGTCCAGTACATAGAGCTTTTCTTCCACAGGAAGAAATAGATCCTACATCTATATCTCTTTCAAAAGGTTTTCACTCAAGTTGAGTCACTGTATTGGTCACTGTGAGGGAATACCTCAGGATTTTGGGTCTCATGACATTAATGTTTCTAATGATACCTCAGGCAAGACTCTACATGAAAAAGCTATAGTGGTATCTGAAGTCTCTTTGGTCCCAGCACCAACATCCTTTGTCTTTCCAAATTCCAGTGCTAGGTATTGTCATAAAAGAAATCACTTGGTGGAGACAACGAATATCCATAAATTTTGGTCTCCCTTCCCCTCCCTGTTCCAAAGCAGTTATTCACCACAGATGCCTCAGACTTTACTTTAGGGTGGGAGGGTGGCATAATGGTTAAGGTGTTTACCCTACAGACACAAGGTGCAGGGTTTGATTCTCATATGAGGTAATTGGCTAGACTTAAAATGGTCCACAAGGCAGTTAGTCTTCTACTAATCTAAGAATCTGTGAACCTTTTTCCAAGCAGTTTCAGGGGGCATAAAAGTTCAAGGTGTGTGGGCCACCAAGAACTGATGCAAGCTCATAAATATGAGAGATACCTGCCCTGATCAAGACACTCAACCCTCTGAATTATCTTTGGTCCCTGGAACCTCTTCATGTTGTTATAAACAGTACCACAGTTATGTGGTACATGAGTAGGTAAGGGGAGAACCAGGTCATACCCTCTTTGTAGACTAGTCATGTTAGCTTTGGATATAAATTCACAGCACAATTCCACTCTACAGACATCCTACATTCTGTCAGAGCATCCTTGTGTAGAAGACAATCTGAGCAAGACAAGGGGAGACCCTCATGAATTGGAAGGTCTTCAAAGATTTGATCCATGAGCTGGCTAGATTCTGCTCCAAGACTCCATGCAAGAATGTCTGGAAGACAGATATCTATGCTTTGTCACTGATATCCGGGGTACTTCTGAAGATTTAGAAGGAATCCTGCAAGATCATTGTGGTGACTCCCTTCTGGCCCATGCAACAGTGGTTCTTCTTTCTTTTGGAAATCGCCAGCGGTAATTACTACAAGCTCCCTCATAGACTGGATATACTCGCAAAAGAACAAGGGTGTTTGATTCACCCCAAACACAATCCACTTCATTTGACTGCCAGGATGATAGAGTCTTAATTCCCTTTAGGCACCTCTTCACTGACGATGTGCAGCTGGTATTAATTTAGGCAAGAAAGAATGTTACTAGAAAATGGTATATTAATAAATAAAAAAGGTTTTCTAGTTTGTGCCAACAACATAACCAGCACTAATTCAGGGATAGTTGTTCTCTGGTATTACAATATTTGTGTGAGTTACTATCCTATGGTCTTTCTTACTCCTGTATCAACCATTTCAGCATATCTGCCCATGTGTCCTTCTGTTCCTATTTCAATACATTCTCATGTCAAAATGATTTGAAATGGCTGTTGCATAAGAGACTTCCAAGAAAATCAGTGGAGCCTCCTAGGGATGTTAATTTTGTGTTAGAGAAGCTAACACTTGCTTCATTTGAACCAGGTATCCTGGCTTACTTTAGGTTCTTATAGGGAAAAGTTTTACTGATTGCTCTGACCTCTGCAAGAAGATGTCGGAGTTGCAAATTCTTATGGTTAGTCAACCCTATCTCACATTCCACAGAAATATGGTTTCTTTGAGAACTAATCCTTCTTTTATGCCTAAAGTGGTGTCCAAGTTTACTTTAAGTCAAATTATCCATCTCCCCATTTTTCCTGAATCTAAAAATGAGGAAGAAAGGATATTTTACCATTTTAATGTCCACAGACAACTCTGGTACTATCCTGACAGAACAAAATCTTTCAGAAATTTGGATTAGTTGTTTGTTTCCTCTGAAGGTAAAAAGAAGAGAGAAGCTATATCAAAATAGACTTTTCCTAAATGGTTGTCTAAGACTATTTAACTTTTGCTATACTTAGCACAACAAAGTTATTCCAGGTAGGGTCAAGACCCACTCTGCCAAGGCCTTGGCTTCATTGGTGGCTCCCTCCAGCCACCTTGTTCTTTGGTTTGTTGTATATGCTAGGGTGTGGACATTTATTTTTTGTTATTTCAAGCATTGGTCTTTCAGGGCTCAGCCTCCCTCTCAGTGTTGGCATTAAAGCTCTGAAGGGTTTGGTGCTCAAACCTGTCTTTTTTGTCAACTAAGGCCGTTGGGCCTAAACGTCTTCAACCTATGAATCGTCAAACCTGTAGTTTAACTGTGGTTCACAAGGGAAAATGACCAAAACACAGATATTTACATTTGCTTTGTATGCTTTGCTTCAATATGGATATTTACCCAATGAAAAATCTGTTTGTTTTTACCAGTGTTATTGTAATAGTGTGGTTTACGATGTGTTACCTTTATTATATTTTGGCTATCTAAGCTGTTCTCAGCTCAGCTTCATGTGTTCTACTCTCTTATCCTGCTATATTCTATTGTTTCTTCTTCTTTTCCCTCAGTCGGACTTGTACCCATTTCAAATGTATCTTCTTCCTTCATTTATTGTTGTCCGGTACCGCTATCCTCCAACTTCCCCTCACACGAGATCATTTTTAATATTTTTCTACTGAAACATATTACTTTTTATTCATTTTTTAAATTCGATCTTCTCATAATGCTTAGGATTAGTCTGTTTTTCTTCTCTTACTTCTTTGTGCTACATTATCCTTATTTTATTTAGTACTGTCAGTTATTTATCATTGCTTGCCCTGTGCTCCTTTTTTTTATTTTTTTATGTATTTATTTTCTTGCTCTACTGATGTAGTTGGCTTTTCTGTATCATGATTTATGATTTTACTACCTTCCATCTAGGCTTACAAATCACATCCTACTCCGTTAGTGATCCTGTGAACCGCCACTGTTTTCCAGTAAGATTACTAGCAAATAGCGAACCAAAGTAGACCATCATATACACCCCATGGACATAGTCCACACAGAATGGTGTTTGCTAAATTTGTAATTACAGGCAGTTTGTACCTTCCCTGCTATGGTAGTTTAATTACAATGTACATATCCATGTAACTGAATGTGCTGTTGTACAACGTTTTCCAAATTTTGTGTGTTTGCATGTCTGCTTTTGCCAAATTCCTTACTCCAAGGGGTGGCTGAAATTGGTTCTTTCCAAGAAGTCCATTTCCATGGTTAACAAATACTGAATAAAACAAGTAATTAAATAAATAATCACATAAATAGAGTTTATGCAGCTGACTTTGTTATACCTAGTTCTCTCATTCTCTTGCTTATATCTGCAGTTACGTTCAGAAGGACTTTTCCAGAATTATTGATAGGTTTACAGCCGTGCAGATAGACTTATTGATAGTTTTACAGCAGTGTAGATATCTCCCAGTACTATTCAAACCAAGGTAAAACCATTTGGCATACCACCCATACTGGTAGTTGTTTTCATTCACAAAACTTCATTTTCCCACTGCTAAATGCTGATTTATTCATTTGGTCCAATCTCCTTGCCAAACTGTTACAGCTCGAATCTGGAGATGTCTGTTGTTCATCTCAGACTGATAGTTCTCTGACAGCTATCTCAAATAGAAAACCTTGACATGGTTCAAAGATCAAAACGAGGAATATCAGCAAATAAATACACAAAATACTGTGTACTCCAAATATGCTAAAGTACATGTCAGTGTTTTTGTACATACTAAGTTCAGTATGATATTTGTGTGTTATGGACTGTGAATAAAATAAAGTATTTATGCCACACCTAAATTTGTTGTTCATCTGAGAATGAATACAATTTGTGTCTCTGAAAAGATTAAGACTGTTAAAACCCCTTACTCTAATTATGCTGTACTCTTGTAAGTACAAAAGGCTTACCAAAATAAGGACCGTAAGCTTAACCCTCTACCTGGAGAAAAGTGGACATGAGAATGAATAAAAAGCTGTGGCACTGCTTATGTTTTATGTTATGTTTAACTTCATTTGCATTGCTGTCACACCTTACTTCTGAGTGTGAAATGCACTGCTTTACCTGAGAATGGCACTCCACACCACTCTGACTGATACAGCTTGTGCCCTGCCACAGCCCTTCACCCCCCCCTTCATGTTTAGAACAACTTTTATCTTGTATGCTCAGCCTGTCACACTCCATTCATCCTTAAAACAACTTCTGTCTCATGTGCTCAGCCCGTCACCCTCCATTCATTTTTAGAACAACCTGTATCGCATGTGCTGAGCCAGTCACCCTCCATTATTTATAGAGCAACGTCTATCTCGTGTGTTCAGCCAGTCGCCCTCCATTATTTATAGAGCAACGTCTATCTCGTGTGCTCTGCCCATCGCCCTCCATTATTTATAGAGCAACGTCTATCTCGTGTGCTCTGCCCATCGCCCTCCATTATTTATAGAGCAACGTCTATCTCGTGTGCTCTGCCCATCGCCCTCCATTATTTATAGAGCAACGTCTATCCCGTGTGCTCTGCCCATCGCCCTCCATTATTTATAGAGCAACGTCTGTCTCGTGTGCTCTGCCCATCGCCCTCCATTATTTATAGAGCAACGTCTATCTCGTGTGCTCTGCCCATCGCCCTCCATTCATTTTTAGAACAACTTCTGTCTCGTGTTCTGTCTGCATTCCTACCCATGCTTAACTTTACTCTTCCAGTCACTTTTCCTTTGCATAACCTACTGCCTTAACTACTGTCTTTTACCGCTTCACTAGTGTCTGAAACCACCTTCTTTATCTGTACTCTTTCTTTTATAGACCCTATCATTTGGATTCCTGTCAACACTATTAACTAGCTTCCTCTTAATGCATATTACAGAGCTGTCTTCATTACCTCATCTTTGTATACATTTTAACATTTGTAGAGTATAACCTCTGTTCTTTGATAGCAATTGGGTAGCATTTGATTTTTTTTTTGTTTTATTTGCAATTTCTACTTGTGCTGCATGCATGAAATGTGATAATTGTGTAGTTGTGTGAATTCACTGGCACTTTTCTCATAGGTTCAGAGTTTCATAGGTGAATGCTTGGCTAACTGCCCTGAAGGGCTATTTTAAGTGCAGCCTGTGCCCCTACATGCAGTATTCCCTATTTGTAAAGTCTATTTTCCCTATTCCAGTGCTGTCTTAGTTCTCAAAATACTTTCTGCTGTTTTATAAATGTAAAATTCTGTATGGCTGTTATTACTCTCCTTAAGTTTTGAATCCAAAATCCTACTTTCTCCTTATAATGTGAACCACCCCACCCCCATTTCAACATAATTTCTTTCCACACTGATTTATAGCTTTCTTTTTTCTTATATATATTCTCCCAGGGCCTCTGCTGAAAAGGGGTTCTTTCCCAGTTACAAGTCCCGTGTAAACAAATGCAATTATATAAATAATGTTACTGATTTATGCAGTACTTCAACAACAAGAGGGATGCTATCTCCTAACTGCTTCTCAGGACAGTGGTGGTAGACCTGTCCTTACCTTAGTATTTATAATTTATGGTTCCTCAGAAATGTGTGCTTAGTCCTTGGAGGCAGTGGACAGATTCTGGCTGGAATAGAAAGATTCTGTACCACACATTCCGTCTCAGAAAGAGAATGTAACGTTTGCAAATGTGTCATCTTTATGATCACCCCCTGAGACCGACTGCTCATCTTCTTCATTCTTCAGAGGAAGGTTCCAGGCAGAGAGACCAAGGAGTTTAGCTTTTGGTTTGTCAGTGGCTCTCAGCTTTCCTACATTGACAGTAGTAGAAGTGTGACAAAGTATTGTTTACTGTGATGGAGAAAATACCCAGAAGACCTTCTGCGGAATCCATCACTGATTTAGCTTTGAGGGTGCCTGGTGGTACACTGGCTAAGTCATGTCGTCACACACTAGAATATAATGGAATATATGTGCATGTACACCTTTAGGCCTGTCTGTGAGCATTATACTAAGTGTGAGGGATGATTGTATACCTCTGTGTTATACAGTCCTAGTCTGATGAAATGTGGCAAAAGCTTCCTATGTAATCACACTCAGCTGCTATTTAAATTGTTGACTCACAGCAAATCTTTATTTACCAAGGCATGTGAAAAAATATATAAAACGTGCATATAAACAGTTAGGCTTCCTATGCAAGAGACGTTCTGGTTTGGTTCTTGGCTGGGCTGCCTTCTGTATAGGGTTCTCTGTCCTCATATTTCCTCCCACATTCCACAGACATGCAGTAGGTGGATTGAGGACTTCACAGGTGTCTCCAAGTGTGTTTGTGTGTACGTATATGTGTGTGATATGGAACAAAGGTCTAGCAATGTACTTCTGTTTCCCCCTGGCTAAGTAAACTTTGAAAATGGTAGTGACTGCTCATGGAGTCACTGTTGTAACCAGCTGTAACTCAAAGGAGTGGATGAATGATTTCCAAAACAGCTTTAGCCTTATCCCTGCTCTGTACAACGTGACAAACATTATTTGCAGTACTATGAGTTATGAGCATATAACAGACAGAATTTTGATGACAACCTGACAAATATTTTTTCATAAGTGTTGAAGAAGCTGGCTAGAATTTATTTTGGTGAAAATACCACAAACTGACTCGTAATTATCTATATTGAAAGATAGTCATTGTATACTCCAATTCTTCACTTTCAGAAACTGGTATTTGTCCGTACTGGAGTCCTACAAGACTCATTGCTTTGCCATTTTCTATGTTCAGTCCTTATGAATGGTTTGGTGCACTGCCTTCTCTCAGCTTTGTGATGCACTCAGATGATGTATTGCTGCTAGAAGCTACAGGAAACATGTGTGCACTCCCCCACCCCCCAGTGGACCTACCAAAACAAATTGGCTGTAACCCTTCCCAGAAAGCTTGGTATCTCCATATCCAGTTGATGGACCCCCTTAGCAATAAACATTCAAATGTAGCATTAAATAAGTAGCTGAGGCTCATAATAGAGCCAGGCCTGACCTTAAGTTCACATTTGAAAACAGTAGTCAAAAAGATGCTTTCTGAACTGAAACTGTGCTGTAAGTATATAATTTGCTATCTCCTGTTGCAAGGAAAGCCGTTGCTAGAAATGTGTTAATTCCTGCAGTAGAATATTGCCTGCTGATGACTGTCATGCTCAAGCATAAATAGTAAACTTTTGCAAAAGACAGAATACCAGCTATTTCGCTTATGCTGCTAGCTGAGCCAAAACCACATCACCGTGTCTAAAACAATCAGCTGATGTACTAACCAAAGTTTAAGTGTGTGTTTGCTTGCACTGTTTTATCTTGGATGAATATTGTCTGTATTTTTCTGGATTTGGAGTTTTCTGCTTTTAAAGGATTTATCACCTACCAAGCGTCGCTTTTGTCTTGCAACAGCTGCCTTTTATTTTTCATTGTTTGTAAGACTCTACCTGTTTTCCTTGTTTGTTGTCATGGATGGAGGCGAGCAGATGCATGACACTGGTGATGCAGAACTGCAGACTCTACTTAGATCTGTATCCACTTTAACTGCAACAGTTTCCGATTTATCTAAAAAAGTGGACAAATTAATGTCTAACCCTCTTTATTTAGGGTCAAATGACATTACTAATTCACAAGGCTCAGAGACTAGTAATTTGCTTATTACACCAGCCCAAAGAACAGGCCTTCACAGCAACCAGGAAATTGACTTAGTTTGTGGTAACACCAATGGTTTTAGCTGTAACACACAGGCTCAGAATGTTTCTGTCGATAGGCAGGAAGTGACTATTAATGTATCGGTTGAGCAATGGCTTAAAACCGAAACTGGTTTTAATCGAGTTTCTAATTTTAGTAATAATCATGTTAACCCAGGTACATTGGACCAACAAATTTCCAGTTTTAGAGGGCTACTTCTGAAATATAAAAAAATGCAACTGGAAAATGAATACTTAACTGAGTGTACCAAAAGAGAGCAGGTGCCTAAGGGGCTCCATTTATGGAAATTTCCCACTGGACTGGAAAAGGAATCACACCTTCATAAAGAACTCCTACAATTTTTTAACAGGCAAGGGTGTGAATTGCTTCAAATTTTGATATCTGACAATAACCGTAAAATGTCATTGTTATTAAGGGGAGATTAACACTTTAGATTTAAGCATTAAAATGACTTGTTGTTTGAAATGAAACGTAATAACTTTAATGCTGTGTTTAATCATGTTGACACCGAACTAACTGAATTAAAGACTAGGAAGGAAAGGAAATTATTAAGGGATAAGGTGGACTATGAGAATGGTAGAGCATATCCAGATCCACCGAGGGGACAACAAAGTTTTTCTGTTAATAACATTTCTTGTACTGAAGACAATGAAATTGAAGAGCATGCAGAAGGCAATAGTGGAAATGTTTCCCCTTTAGAGCAACCTCCTTTATGGAGGTCAGAGAGGTTACAGAACCAGAGACAGGGGAGGCAGGATTACTACAGCAATGGCAACAACCCTGGGATGGGTTCCTGGAGGGGGAGATGGGGTTCATACAGGAGATAAACCTTGACAACAATTTTGACAATGATAACAATAGTGGTCTGGTGCTTAATGTTATTAGCAATAATAACTGTGATTTTAACATTTATAACTACAGCCAGGTCCGAGTTGACACCAGGTGGGCCGAGTTATTATCCAAGGGCTTTAATTTTGTTCCTATTAAGGAAGGGATGCTCACTGACTCTATTATACAACTTAAATTATTTACAAGAAAACTTAATTTGGCCTTACATTTTCACGATATCAATACTATTACTGGTTATTTGGATACACATAGGCCTAGTATTTATTTACCCCCATCACACCCCCTAGTACTGCTGTTTGAGAATTTATGTGAAGCTGATATCAGGAACTTATTAGTGAACAAGTATAAAAAACCTGGTCAAGCTAACTTGGACTGTGATGAGAGGAAACTATTAAGTGAAATTTTAGAGCATCGTGACATAAGAATAATAAAACCTGATAAAGGCGGGGGCACAGTAATTATGAACGTGGTTGATTATAACAGCAGGATGATGGAACTTCTGTATAGTGATGTCTGTCTTGAGGTCTCACGAAATGAGATTAATATAGCATATCGAATATTGATCTGGAATTGGAACAGCTGTTATTAAATGGGCAAATTACCTTAGAAACTCATAATTATATGCTTATAAGCCATCCTAAAATACCCACAATTTTTGGCATACCAAAAATTCATAAATCCTTAGAAAACCCACCATTAAGACCAATTGTGGATGAAAAAGTCTCAAAAACTTATAGTATTGCTAAGTTCATTGATAATATGACCAAAAACATTCTAGATTCACGTAGTCCTGTGGTTAGAGACTCATGGGACTTTCTTACTAAAGTTAAACAGGACATGTTTACTTCATGGGTATTGTATGGGCGATACCTAGATGATATAGTCCTGTTCTGGAAAGATAGTGAGGACGACCTGAAGAGGTTCTTCACCTATATTAATGGAACTACAAGTTTTCTTAAGTTTACTATGAATAGCAATGTAGAACTGATTAATTACTTAGATGTTACCATCAAGAAAGACTTTGAACACAATTGTTTTGTTTCACAACTATATAGGAAACCTACCTATTCAAATTCACTATTGCATTATACAAGCGCACACCCATTGCACCAGAAAAAAGCCCTAGTTAAGGGCCAATATGTAAGACTGGCCAGAATGCTGTCTGACATTGCAGATTTTCTTAGTGAATGTGAAACATTAAAAAACATGTTTTGTAAGAGGGGGTACCTTGAAACCTTTGTCATAGATATTTTTAATGAAGTTAAGACTAAAAGAATGAATGGTCATTTTCTTGCACTACTAGGGCAGGCGTCCACCAAAAGTCATAATGACTGTAAACATTTAAATTTTGGACGGGTGCTTACTCTTACTTACACATCCAGTTTTTATGACATTAAAAACGTTATTTCCAAATATTGGAAAATATTTGATGTTGACCCTGAATTATCAGGGAAATGTGTTATTGAACCGCAAGTGGTTTACAAAAGTGACACTTCCCTTAAAGGACTGTTTGAAAGGCAAAAATTTGACATCCACAATGGTGGTACCTTTAAGTGTGGGAGGTGTGCCCAATGCCCTTATGTTATGGACAGAGAAAAAATCAAGCTCAAAAACTTTGGATATATTTCCAGTTCAAAAAGGATGTACTGTTACACTAAAGGGGTTGTGTATTTGGCCTTGTGTAGATTCTGTGCAAGTTTCTATGTAGGTAAAACTAAAAATGCCCTAAGGTTAAGGATTTATCAACATTTATATGATATCAGAAACAAAAATGAAAAGAATGCATTATATAAACATTTGGTTAGTCAATCTACCCATTCCTTCCTGTTCTTTATTTTGGAACAGGTAGATCTGGGACCTCGTGGGGGACCCTTGAATGAGTATTTGGAATTTGTAGAACTCAAATGGCAAATTAGGCTTTATGCTTATCATGCTCCTGGGTTAAATGATAGAATTTCTTTATCTTCTCTGTTGAAATTAAAATCTATGTTTTTTTATTTAGTTATATATATATTGTTTAGGGATGTTTTAAACTTTTTATATGTATTATTGTTTTATATTTGGCTTGCATTAATTATTTGCAGCCTTGTTAGTGGGGGAAATGATGTCAGCTTATTTGTGATTGGGTAAGCAATGTATTTTAAACAGGTGCTAATTTCAGTATTTTGTATTTTGAGGAAGTCATCTACCAGACAAAAGCGCTTAATACTGCTGTGTTTGCTTGCACTGTTTTATCTTGGATGAATATTGTCTGTATTTTTCTGGATTTGGAGTTTTCTGCTTATAAAGGATTTACCACCTACCAAGCATCGCTTTTGTCTTGCAACAGCTGCCTTTTATTTTTCAAAGTTTAAGTGTAATATTTGGCATCTTGCTGTTAAATCTTTAAGTCATGTTATTGTCCCCTATGTGATCAAACAGACTTAGACAGTTAGGGAAAATTACAATGATTTAATTTGTTTATTAAGACCATGTTTTGTTACCACCACTTGTACTGAGGGAGGGTGCCAGGTTTGAGAAACTAACAGAATACAATGCATAAGTAACCAGCCTTTTTGTCTTCAAATGTAAAAGGAAATGAAAGGAAGCCATATGTGTTTGAAATGTAAAATGTAGCTTTGTAGTTTCCTGGAAAGGGCTTAACTCCTTGCATAAAATTATGTCACATAAGGGCTGGGAGATGGGAAAGAAGCAGGGTCATGGAATGTAATTAAAGTGTACTTCAAAGAAGCAGCTCTCCAGAGCTGTGAAAGAGAGCAGTCATTTATTTATGTATCTGTTGACATCTGTTTACCAGGAAAGTCCATCTGGGCAATGGTACCCATTTTCATCAGAAACCCAGAAAGAAAAGCTGCAGTAAAGACAATATTAAGACATTCACAAATGTAAGTAACATGTAAGATGAATAAAAAATACAATCAATTTACTATAGTTGCTATAGGAAATTGGAGACAAATGGTTTACCAGCAAAGACCTACAAACATAATAACATGGTTGTTGTAGGAAAAAAAATAAAGGTAAATAATTAACTGACAAAGACATTACAGCACTATGGCAGCATGATGCATGTTTGGGTATGTTGAAGAAGATGGCTGAAGTTGTAGGAAAGTAAGTAGAAAGGAAAATACAGGTGAACTAGGCTTGACAAATGTATAAGGCTATAGTACATGGACAAAGGTTGTAGAATATGTAATAGAGAAAACTGACAAGAGTGTAGATGAAGTAAATAATTGTTATCTATGTATTTATTTCATTATATTTTTTTTACAATCTTAGAGCATTGATCAGATTTGACCATTTGCAGGCTCAACCCAGGTACTTACATAGTAATGACAGTAAAACAGGATTAAAGGTAAAAGGAAATTAGATGTAAATATATATATGTATGCATATTCACAAGAAGGTTTAAAAAGAAGTAGAATCGAGACTATACAATACATAATACAGGTGTTACAGGTGAAGAAAAGGCAGTGCAGCCATAAGAATCGACACAGTACATCGAGTGTGGAGGGAAATGTTAGCTGTGAAGAGAGTAAACATTGTGGACTACTAAGGGCTACAGTAGCAGTTAATAGCGGGAGGAGTGGATAGTGAGTGACCCTAAGTTACACACATTTACTGGGATCATGGTTAGAATCTTTTTGAGTGGTAGCTATGATGTTGCAGTTCCTAAAAGCTATTTAACAGCTTCTATATTACTGATGAAATAAATATACTTCAAATGTTCATGACTGTAATAAACGAAAATGACTTTTTTTTGTAAAACAAAGGCGTAAGGAGAAGAAATAAGCTTACAAAGGGTTACATCCATGAGGGTCTGGTATGCAGAACAGGTGTTAATACATTCCAATCCCTGAGCTAAACACAGGGAGTAGTCTAATTTCCCCTATATGCAAAACAGGTTTTAATACCCTCCAATCAGTGAGCTAACCACAGTGATAAATCTAATTGCACTGGTACACAAATCAGGTTTTAATATCAACCTGTCTCTGAGCTAACCACATGAACCAATCAGATTGGCCATTTTAAAGTCTATCTGGTATTCCTATGCCCTCTTGTTGAACTGCTTAAATATGAACAGTGTGTTTTAATTACAGATCTCAAGTCTGTTAATTGATGAAAGAGCTCATCCTAATTAATCTAGATCACAGAAACCTATTAATGGCTGATTATTCATTGTTTACTTAGAATCTTCTGTGGTTTTATTTGCTGCCTTTTGGCCTTTTTACCTTTTTTGGTTTTCTTCAGATATTGTTCAGATGGGAGGTAATTGTAAAGTTAAGAAAGTGAGTGGTGGTTAGTTTTAAAATTAGGGCTGGTTAATCATCATTTGAAGGACTATGAGGCTGGTAAAGAGCTCTGTTGTGAGGATGCAGTGGGCCTAAGACATTTATAATTGATAAATTAAATTAAACTTGAGTGGTTGGTGAGGTGAGACCAGTAATGTATATATCTTATGAGTAGAAGGTGTTGTATGGAGATGAGTAATATAAAACTGGGTAAATATTTACAATGTATGCAAAAATGCAAAAAGTTAAGAACTATTTAGTCTTAGCTAGTCAGTTGTTACTGTTTGAGAAAATAAACTAATGTAATCTGATGTTATATAATTGTACATGTTTTTGTGTGGGAAAAGAAAATTATTTGTAGGCCCTTAGCTTTCCTGTATGAGTGATGAGCTAAATGATTACATCATTGAGACTAAAACCAAAGAAAAGTCTTAACCTTTGCATGAGGTGCGTCTATTAAGGTTTGTTTTTGCATTCTGCCCTGTTATTGTCTACAGAGTTATAACAGTAAGGGTTCATTACTCTTTAAACTAGAAGAAATATAGTTTAGTTATCTAAATTAAGTAGAGTTTTTTTTTACATATTCCTGCCTATAGTCCTGTTGTTTTCCTAGTGCCTGTTTTTTCTCTGCATATTTAATCTCTGTTTGTACTGTTTTCGTTATTGTTTTAAGCAATGCCTTATTTACTGATTTATAAGCTCTGGTGGCTGCTCTTTATTATTTATTTATACGTTATTCTTATTTATTGTCAAAGGAGGTGGGGGGCTTTTGATGTTATGGGCTACTGCCAGCACAGCCAGCTGGAGTTCTATAAAGAATGTGTCCTTTGAATATCAAACTGATTTATACAATATGCTTGTGTTACTAATGGATTAGAACCGTATGGCATTTGAATATCAAACTGATTTGTGCAAATGCGTATATTACAAATGTATTAGAAGTGTATGGCATTTGAAAATCAAAATGTGTTTGTAAAGTTGCTAGTGTTAAATGTATCAACAGTGGATCCTGCTGGACAGAGAAGGAATATACATGTGAGACTGTATGCATATATGTTAGCAAAGGACACTGGAAGAGAAGGGGGTTAAACAGATAGCTTACTTCTTACTTTAAGAAAAATACTGTTAATTGGCCCACCTATTGGGCCATGGAAGTGCATATCTCACAGCTCTGAATAGGGCAGGAGATGACATGTCTGGAAGAAGCCTTTGTTCATTAGGTTATTAAAAAGAGGGGAAGCCCCAGGCACTGTCATAAACATTAGCAAAACTACAACTATCTTATCACATCTATGCTAACATTCTGTCTCAAGCTACAAAGAGGAATAGTGTGAGAACCTAGAGTCGGGTGACCAGATGAGGTTATTCTGCCAGCCATCTTGGAAATGTTAGATATTACAAAGAGAAATTTCTCAGTATTGAGTATTCTGTCTTGGGCCTGACAACAAGAAGGACCATTCACCACATCATCTGCCTTCCTCTATTAAATAAGTAGGGAATAGTAATTCTCGTAGATTCAGTCAGGAAAATATAGTGAAACTTAGTTTAGATATTGTTTTTCTTTATTTGTCTGAGTCTGTCTATCAGTGTTATTTTCAATATTTCCTGTGATTTGAACTCTGTGCTTTACTGTAAATATATGTTCAGTATTTTCATATTCTTTTATTATATATTATTAAATATGCTTAAATGTTTTATTGTGGTTGGTCTTTTTAGAAAGTATTTAACCTTTGAGAGTGCTTATATGTATTTGGTGACACTGTGTGGGCCACTCCAGAAGGACTAGCTGTCTTGGTTAACTACTACCATTTGTATTAGTATCAATATTACATAGTATAATTGGACATCCTTCGTTAAGGGCCTTAGAGTAGCTAAATGTGGAGTGTCTGTTGGCAGTGATAACTACCTTATACTCTAGGCAGAAGGGGGCACAGCAAGTAAATATGTGCAAGCCTTTTCCAGGTGTGTGTGTGTGTGTGTGTGTGTGTGTGTGTGTGTGTGTGTGTGTGTGTGTCTGTGAAAAATCAAATCTCAGTGTGTGTGTGTGTGTGTGTGTGTCAGCTGCTTGGAGCAGGGACACAGCACTGTTTCACAGAGAGGGTGCTGGAGGACTTGGCTTGGACAGTCACCTGAGGACTTAGCCCTGTAACTGTACTAATGGGGAGCCTTATTGGGCCCTGGAGGGAGACAGATATAAAGAAACCCAGACCCTGGGCTGACTGTGTTCCCCTATGTGCTCTTAAGGGAAATTGTACTTGTTGCAGAGAGCTGCATCTGGAAATACTGTGTGTATCCATTTGTATTCTAAGTGAATGACCCTCTCCAGTGTCAGTGGTGTGGATTCAGGTTCCTTGATTACTGGCCTGGTGTCGGGACATCACAGGGCTGTTGAGCATTGTATGGTGGCAATCAATGGCTTTCATCTCCAACTAGCTAGATCACCAGCAAAATATAATTTTTATAATTCATATTTGGCTAAATCCAGAATGGTCTGGTAAATGGTCATATCTGAAGTGGTGGCAGTACTGCCATGCCAAGAAGAAAGCTGTGGAGAACTGAAAAATTCTGTCAGCCTTCCTTCGGGATTTTGTGTGCACGCATGCATGCGCATGGGCACGTGTGTGTGTGTGTGTGTGTGTGTGTGTGTGTGTATACGCACGCGCATGTGTTTGCATATGTGCATGCGCTCACACACGCAAACTAATCGTTTATTTGCAAAGCAGTTACTATGGGTTAGGGGCACTGGGAGACACTGTGGTTAAAAGGTAGAGTGGTGAGAAGGAGGCCTGGGGTTCTCGGCCAAGGACTGAGCTCCATTAATGAGCAGTTTGAAGTCTTGTTGGAAACCTTTAACCAGGACAGCAGTGCATATTCTCCTTTATGTTCTTGTGACCAGGCTGCATTTATTGAAATGGTTATTGAATTAGACTTGTATGCACTTTCTTATACTTTAACCTGTTGGGTACTAGTGATGTGAGTCGTGAACATCCCTCTGGTAGACATCGATCCTATTTGGGTCAATGGAGCGTGTCCAAGGACCATAGGCTCCGTCCTTCCCGTATGTTTATGTTAGATATTGTGTGACAATGGTAAGCCTTCCTTGACATTGACTGGTGAAAGAGCATTTTCAAAGGTAGGCACTTTCACTTAGCATCACATACCTAAGGAATTTAGAGCGCAAGAAGTGTTGAAAGACTTTAAAATAAATTTGAAGGACTGAGGAATGACAAAGTTGTAATGAAGGTGATTAATACAGTTTCCATTAGTCCACCACATCTAACATCTCAGTGAAGTTTTACTGGTAAGATACTGACACATGATGGCTTAGTAAACTGATAACACATGATGTGCATTTTTTTGTAATACAACTTTAGCTGAACATATAATAGATTATATGGATGCAAGGTAATGTGCTCTGCTTGCATGTAATCACATAAATACCCCATGCCTCTCTTATCACTCTTGATACTTCTATTATAACGTCGTCTGCAAGTAATGTCATCCTGATAGTTTTTTCACATGAAATCCTTTCAAAGGTCTGGATTGTCACTTATAATTAGGGCCTGAAAGCATTTGTCATTGAAATATTAGTTATAATTTTGTAACCGAGCTGTTTTGTTATATGTGTACAAATGTGTACCTTAATCATTTTACTGGATCTGTGTAATAGTTTTATGTTTAGTTGTTTGCATGTTTTACTGTGTTTATCAGATGTACTGTTGCTCCAGTGGAGCTCAGGTCATGGCAATGATGGTCAATGATAACGTCACCTACCCAGGTATCAAGCAAAAATAAATACATTAAGGAGATCCGTTCTACATCCCTTCATATCTTGTACATTAGATGTATATTTCTATGGACAGATTTAAGAGGCAGTCAAGTGAGAAGTGTCCTGTTGAAACATGGAGTTGCGATTCATCCCATGTTTTCTTCTATAAGTTAAGCATAATATTGCAAGATGCAGTATACACTCAAATCTGTTTTATGTTATTAAAACATTATTGAATTTTCCTGGTTCAAGGCTCCAGAGAGCACTCCAGCACTACTGGGCTACAACTCATACCACACATTTTGGCCACAGAACACGGACCAAAACACAAAAGGAGGGGGTGTATCCATATTCATCAAGGATACCCACACCTCCAGGTTAGTGGCGCAGCATGATGCCTGTGAGATCATCCATGTGCAACTAACATTGGGCAAATCTGCAGTGCAAATTGTGGCCTGCTACAGATCACCCTCCATGACCCAGGACCACCACTCCGTCTTTCTGGAGACACTGGAAAACATGAAGGTCCTACCGAACACCCTGATCTTGGGAGATTTCAATTACCCTACCATTAACTGAGAAAACTACTTGAGTACAAACTCCCAGGCTCAGCGCTTCATGGAATTTATCAACTGAAATGCCCTGGATCAGCTGGTAAACTCTCCTACCAGAGGCCACAACATATTGGACCTGGTCATCACCAACATGGGCGACAGGTGCTCCGCACCAGAGGTCAACCCGTCACTGGTTAGATCAGACCATAAACTAATCACACTGGATGTCCACACCCCACCACCATCCCCAACCAAGGAAACCACAGTGAAAAACTTTTCTAAAGCAAACTTCACCTTACTTAAGGCAGAGGTGGTAAGTTTTACAGCCCCCACGCTAAAGGATAACACTGCCCAAGATGCAGAATCCTTTACAATTGCACTCTGTGAGTACCTACAAGGATGCATGGATCGTGCTATCCCTAGCAAAACCAAGACTCACTCCCCTAAGAGAAAGAAACCAGTCTGCTGGACCCCTGCCATGAACAGGTTATACAACAAAAGGAGGAAACTAGTTCAGAAAAAAAGCAAATCCCAAGAAGGAAAGACATCCCTGATCAGTATCAGTAAGAAACTAAGGTCCCTCATAAAATCATCCAAGGCTAACTCCGAAAGAAAAATAGCCAAGGATTCAAAAGATAACCACAAAGCCTTCTTTAGCTATGTCAAGAATATAAGTGGCAACTCGCAGATATGCTCTGAGATAGTGCAAAATAGCACAAAATATACTGAACCTACTGATATTGCCAACATACTGGCAGATAGATTCAGTGCAAACTTCACCTCCCTCTCACCTTCAAAAGGGCCCACAACAATACCGGAAAAGTGTACTGTCCCGTAAATCACAGAAGCACAGGTGAAAACAGCCCTTTCAAAAGCCAAAACACAGCATCAATGGGGCCAGATAGTGTCCCAGGCTGCGTCTTGCACGAACTACAGAACAAGCTAACCCCCCACCTAAACATGTTGTTCGACCTCAGCCTCTCCACAGGCTACGTGCCCATAGAATGGCACACAGCAATGGTTATTCCGCTCCACAAAGGAGAGGCCACAACTGACCCTGGTAACTATCGCCCCATAAGCCTGACTAGCCTGGTCTGCAAGGCTATGGAGCGCATCATCATGTTACTCATTAACAAAGACATTGGGAACCTCCAAACACTTGACCCGACCCAGTTCGGCTTTGTTAATGGCAGATCATGCCTACTAAACCTGATTGACTTCTTTGAGACAGTTACCAAGTTCATAGACAAGGGAAAGGTGGTTCACATAGCCTACCTTGATCTCGCCAAGGCGTTCGACACCATTCCTCACTCGGGTATTATAGAAAAACTCACCAGCCTGAACATAAACCCCTACGTCACAAGATGGGTTGCCAACTAGCTTAGAGACAGAACTCACACGGTAAGAATAGCGGGCTCCAGTTCTGACTCTAAACCAGTCACAAGTGGTGTCCCGCAAGGCTCAGTTCTGGGACCCCTACTGTTTGGCATATATTTCTCAGAAGTACAGGCAAACACAGGAGGACTATGGCTAACCAAGTTCACCGATGACTGCAAACTGGGAGCCATAATTGACTCTCCGGCTGACATGGACATCCTCCAAAAAGGCCTTACTGAGACAGACACATGGTGTCAAAGTCATGGTCTCAAGCTAAATGCCAAAAAATGCATAGTCATCCCATTTGGGAAAAACAAAACACCCACGAATTACCACATAGGCGGCAGCCCCCTTAATACAGAAGAGGTAATAAGAGATCTGGGGACCCAGGTAGATAGTAATCTCTCCGTTGACAATCATATTGCCAAAGTAGTGAGGAAATCCTTCTATTTGGCCCATCTAATTACTAAGGGGTTCGCATCTAGAAATAAAGAGGTTATAGTGCCACTCTACTCGTCACTCATCAGACCCATCATAGAGTACAATGCCCCATTTGGGATGTACCTTACAAGACACTTCCAACAGCTTGAAAGACCACAAAAGCACCTCACCAAGAGGATTACTGGCCTCAAACATATGTCCTATGCATCCCGACTGAAAAAACTCCAGCTGTACTCAGTGGCATATCGCTTACTCAGAGGTGATCTCTGCCTGACTTACAAAGCCATGTCCAACTCAGAATTGATGGACATGGTCCACCTAAAGATCACCAAGTCACTGCGAGCCACGCGCTCTAGTGAGCTAAACCTCGCCACAACAATAAATAGAACATGCTGGAAGGATAGATTCCTGTCACAGAGACTCCCCATGCTTTGGAACAAAATTCCTAACTACATTAGGCAGAGCCCCTCACTACATTGGGCAGAGCCCCTCACTAACACTCTAAGAGAAGCCTTGATGAGTGGATGGGTAACAGAAAGTACACCCCTGGGATCACTTCATTGGCTCTGCTTGACAGAGGCTCAGTTAATTAATCAATGGGGTGGTGAAAGCCGACACACTCTGGCTAGGCTTATAAATGCCCTCGAGCAGATAGCCCAGTACCTACCTATGAACCTATGAACTAAAACTGCAAGATATGTCTCATGAGTACATGTAAAGGCTGATTTGTTAAGCTGTTTAGTACTTGCTGATTTGCAGATCTCAAGTCAAAATAAAACAGATTATGAGTTTAATTCTTTCCACTCTGCATTCCCTTTGATAATGTCGTTTTTTTTATCTTTTCTCCTCCTGTTCCTTTGTATGATCTGGTACTCTTGTTTCATAGTTTAAATGTATAGGCACCTTCCCTTAAGGTACAATGTGTGCCATTGTTAGAAACTGTCATTTCTCCTAAAGTGGTCATTTTAAATGTATAGTTACTAAGAGTTCATTTCCTAACGCTTTGTGCTGTCACGTTATTGTCCAAGTAGCCTAAATCATTATCCATTTCAACAGCAACCCAAACATCAAAGCTTGACTGGTTATATTTAGTCCAAAATGTTGGGATACAGGGCTGCTTCTAACCTGCATATTTGAGAGACTAATGTAAGTTTTAGCTAATCACAATTTTTTGCATATTACATGGGCTTGCCATCTTTTCAGATGACTAAGTGGGACATATCTTACACACCATGTAAAATGTGGAGGGACAGTCTTTGCCATCTGGGCTTGTTTTCATTTTATTATAAAAACAAAGACTCACTGTATTGATCTGCAGCTGTTTCCCATGTTTCTTGGCATTTTAAAGTATTTGAGATACAGTATATTATAATATTAAGCAGCATTCAGAGAAAATACCAGGAACATTTTTTTCTACTAAAATGCCAGGTCATTTTCTATGTTTCATGTTATTTACATGAGACATGCATTCTGAAATTAAAACTGTCCTGTGAATATGGGAATAGGTGATAATCCTAGCTAGATATACTATTTTACATTGCTGAAAATCTTCTACCAAGAATATTGGTACGAATAAAAACAGCAGTGGGAAATGCAGTTAAACTTCATTTCTGACTGAGTCTTTCATTTACAAGTGATAAGTGGGAGGTGTTACCAGAGGTGCAGATCTGCATAAACTCTCTGGCCTTGGGGGTATAATTTAATTTAGCCACTTCTGCAAAATCTTCTCTAGTAATGATTCGCAAATATTTGACTGCCAGTTCAACTACTTGAAAAGAAACTATTCTTTTGTTAGAGGGTTTAATAGTAATAGTGCAGTTTTATTCTCATTGATACAATAACCTGAAAATTAATTTTGGTGCTAAATAGTTCATCACTTGTCTCAGCAGCTGCGCTGTAATATTGATCTGAATAAGCAGATCGGCTCCAGAATATATTATCTATCATATTATAGGCATTTCTGCCTATAGAAAAATCATTTAAGTCCTGTTGCTTTCTATGTAATGTAATTGGCCAGAGACTCAGTGGAGAAAGTGAAGTGGTGTACGAGATGACGACATTACAGATTTCTTTACTTGTAATCGGGAATGCTCAGAGCAGAATATATTAGATTGGAATGTAAACTGTGCTCTGTGTAGATTCCATGTAACAAAGATTAATTGTATGAGAACTGATTCAGGACAGCTGCTTCTATAAAAATAACAGAAAATCTTTTTGAAGACTTATAGTGTATTATGATCCATAATATGCTATAATTAATTGCATTTCATAAGTAGCAGAGATTTCCATATTAAATGCATGTATATTTTTGTTTAAGATATTCTACCTTTAAGAATTAATGATGGTATAAGCAAATTCATGTAAGTAGTGAACCTTTGTGTTAACCAGCAGTAATGATACATGTGGACCCCAGGTAAGAGTATCTCTGTCTGCAAGTCCATAACATCACCTCAGAACAGCATAAGTAAGGACTACAGAACTGATACATGGCTGAGCCAGGTATGGACATAAGGTACATAAGGAAAACTGGTGGTGAAATGCAGAAGTCCAGGAAGTCATCATAAGAAAACGTCCAGGAGAAAATGGGAGATAGAAAAGACAGACCCAGTAAGGAAGGAATACTGGTTGGGTAACAGGGAGACTAAGAAAATAATTGCAATAACAAAGAACAAGGCATCAGAGGCACTGTGCCAACTAGTGACTCAGTAGATGGCACAAAGAAACTATATCAGGTTGCAAGGCAAAGACAGAAAAATAAAGAAAATAGTCAGATACCCTTCATAAGGGATGCCAGCAATAACCTGCTCACCAGTTCATGGGACATCAAAGGCAGATGGAAGGATTACTTCCAGCATCTTCTGAGCAAAGAAAATCCCACAGAAGCTGTACTACCCCGAAACAGCCTACAGTGAAAGAAGAGGAGGAGCCCACCCTAGAAAAAGTAAGAATAGCACTAAGGAAAATGAAGTCAGGGAAAGCAACAAGCTCATATGTGGGCACAGCAGATATGATAAAGATGCTGGGTGAGATAGGGGAGAAATGGCTCCTGGGGGTACTCATAGCAGTGTGGAGAGAAAAGTGTATCCCAGATGACTGGAGAATAAGCATACTCATGCCAGTGTACAAGAAGAAAGGGGGTGTCCTCAACTGTGGGCAGTACAGAGACATCAAACTCCTGTCACATTGCGTGAAAGTTCTGAAGAGGGCGAGTGATAAGTGGCTATGCAGAGTAGTAGGATGTAAGATGGGAGATGAGAAGTTCGGATTCAGATCAGGATGCAGCACAACTGACCCGGTGTTTGCAGTGAGAGAGAGAGTTGAGAAGAAGCTAGAGATGAGAGAGAATCCAACTGGGCATTCCTACAGTTGGAGAAAGCATATGACAAGGTCCCAAGAAAGCTGATTTGGGCACTCCTGCAGTTGTTCCAAGTCCCAGAAACATTGGTAGAATCAGTGCAGGCTATGTGCAAGGACCCAATTACTCAAGTGTGAACAGTGTTCAGTCTCACAGTGGAGATCCCAGTGGGAGTGCGTGTGCACCAGGGTTCACCTCTGAGCCCACTGCTGTTCATACTGGTGATGGACTACATTAGCAAACAGGTGCTGCAGCCAACTGGCATAGAGTCTCAGGTGTAGTATATGACAGAAGACTACCAAAGAAGCTGAAAAGTAAGATGCACAAGACAGTGGTGCGACCAGTACTACTGGATGGTACAGAAACCTGAGCAGTAAAGGCAGAGCACATGAGGAAGCTAGAGGTGATGGAAATGAAGTGCCCGAGATGGATGGTAGGATGCAGACTATGGGACAGATGAAATGAGGACATGAGAGCAGAAGCCAAAGTAGCTTCAATTGCAAAAAAGATCAAAGAGAACAGATTATGGTGTTTTGAACATATGCAAAAAAGCAGGAGACAATCTGGTGAAGAAGATTTGGGACAGACAGGAAGAAGGTAAGAGATGAGGACGTCCAGTAAATATGTGGATGGATTGTGTGAAAGAGGATCTGCGGCATTCAGGCATGTGTGTCGAAGAAGGCAGGAGTGTGGCATTAAATCGAGAGAGATGGTGACAGTTAACACAATACCCCGACCCCCTGTAGAAAATGGTAAGAAGGGGGCTGATGATGATGATGATGATGATGTTTTTATTAGGTCAGTTTTCTGATCATTGACCTAATCAAGTTGACCGAATGAAATGCCAAAGTTTGTTAAATGGACTTTGTGAAACTCATTGAAATAAATGCCCTTCACTTCTTGCAAATTGTTCTGTCTACTACTTGTGAAATTAACTGTTATCGTGGTCTGGATTAAATGTGGGTTTGTTCATATATGGTATATTTTGGTCATAAAGGCAAAAGCTACAAGTAAGTCATAAATAAATCCAGTATAACCTATAGCTTAACAAAGAGAAGTAAACAGATATACGTTGTTTATAATATTGTTTGTATGGATTTTTCCTTTTTAAATCTACGATTCTGCTACATAAAATATTGCTTACAACAGTAGTCTGCACATTGCAGGATATGCTAATACATAAAAAAAAATAAAAAAAATATATATATATATATATATATATATATATATATATATATATAGATATACAGATATATGTAAGTACCTTGACTGTTTTCTTACTTTTTTTCCCTAACTACTCACTTATTGTGCATAAAGCAGATTGTATGAATAAAATACATGTCAAGCCGCTGAGCAGATAAAATATTGTTTAGCAGTAACCCACTAATGAGTGTGGGTGTCTCAGGATTCACCCACAGTTGGTATGGTTTGATCACAAAGGTGAAGCCCTTGTAATCAAACCAAGCCAACTGTGAGTAAATCCTGTGCTTACCCACATCCAGGAGAGCAGTATTTCTGTTATACAGTGACATTATTTAAGAAACAAATTGCTTCTGCCTCCTACCTTAAAAGTGATGTAAAGCATAAGTGTGAGGCATTTATATCCACACTCTTGCACAGAACATCAGTTAAGTAGTGCAGGCAGAACAGAGGAGCCGCTATCTGTGTAGCACTCGCTCTCTGTCTACTTTTTTCTTTTTTCCAGATTTTTTTCCATCCATGTTACTGAAAAAAAAAGTAGACTGAAAGTCTGTTGTCTGTCATTATTAATGAGAGATGTCCTTATATAATTTATACATTTACTTTTGATAGTGTAGAAATGTGAGGAAAATCAGGACGTTTTGCAAATATGTGGACAGTTGACAGATATAGTTATCTTACTACATGCAGGCACATTTGTCAGCTGTTTAGTGTTTTCTAGAACATTTCTGTTTTTCCTCATATTTTTTGCTGCACTTTGTAAAATAAAAGTTTATGGATGATATATCAGCGCATAGTCTGTCCACTTGACAGTACTTGAGCTTTTTGCATCAGTATATGCTCAAGTTACAATGGGCATACAGATTGAGCTGTCCAGTCAGTATGTTCATTTTCGAATAAGAATTAGCTTTTGTTATATAACAGGTAACATCGATGTCATTTATTGAAAAAGAAATGTGTTCATGGCTTATGTTTGTGCATTTATGTGAATGTTTGTAAAAGAAGCATAGTAGGGGAGAAAGATGTAAAAAATAAAAAAGGAAATAAATAGCCCATGGTCCAGTGAATTTAAAGACATGCAGGTAGGTGCGAGCGTGTGTGTGCCTTCTTTGAAGGTTTGTGCTGGGCTGGCAACTTGACACTGTAAAAATTCACTGCCAGTCATTAGCGGACCGGAGTTCTGCTGTGGCGACCCCTAGCCGGGAAAAGCCGAAAGACAGTAGTCTTGATAAACTGCTGTTGCTTGGGGGGAAAAAAGTCTTACAAATGTTTAGATTCCTTCAAAACCACATTTTGACCTCACTAACAGTAAAAATAAGTGACTTCAAATGCTTCAGTTGTGTTTATATTTATTTATTTAGTTGACTAGACTGAGGTGGTGGTGCTGCAGTAGCGTTGTCGCCTCACAGTTAGACGTTGCCCGTTCAGTTCTTAGAGCGTCTTCTGTGTGGCGACATGCGTGAATGGGCGTTCCTTCGTTGAAGGTTGTGCGTTAGGCCCGGCAAGCCAGCACGTAAAAACCTACTGCCAATCATTAGCGGACCGGAGTTCTGCTGTGGCGACCCCTAACCGGGAAAAGCCAAAAGACACAAATTTACATTTGTTGACTGGGAGTGTCCGACTGGATGTAGGTCCATTTTCAGCGGAGGCCCAGGGAGAAAAGCTCCACAGTTAAAATAAACAGACAGTAGTTACATTGGATTACATAGCGATTAACAATTTGACATAGCAATTACTTACAACATATTTACAGATGAAGAACATAGTACGTCAGTAGACAACTAGAATCTTTATCTGTGAAGTACATAACCGGCATTAACAAATGCTACAATAAGATGTTCCTGCTGTATAATAAGTATTAGGCTTATGAGCATCTGAGCTTGCTATAATCAAGGTAGTTAGTGGAGTGGAAAGAAAGGTAGTGGTTGGATGGGGTGGGTGATATTAGAATGGGAGTTGCAAGGGCATAGCCAGCATGTTTTTAGGTGCGCTTTTAGTAAAGTTTTGAAGTGGGTGCATGATGGTATGGAGGTAATTGTGGGTGGGAGGGAGTTCCATAATTTGGCTATGGTGCAAGAGAATAGGGCTTCACCAGCAGAGTTATTGGCTTTAGTGATCTGCAAGTGATTTTTGTTGCTGAATCTTAGTGGTCTGGTGGTGCGATAGGGTTGGAGTAGATTCTGGAGGGATGGGACATTTAGTGGATGGTTTACTAGTTTGTGGGCGAGTGAGAGTTGATACCATTGAAGGAGGTGAGGGAGTTCAAGCCAGCCCATTTCAGCAAGTGAGAGACAGTGGTGACTATGGTAGGATGCCCCTGTGGCGAATTTGGCGATTTTGTTGTAGCAGGTCTCTAGCTTGTTTAGATTGCATTGCCTTAGGTTGGTATATATTGGAGAGGCATAAAGTAGGGTGGAGATAACTTGGGAATTTGCTACTGAAATCATTGCTGCTTTGGTGAGAAGTTGCTTATTTCTGTATAACGCTCCTAGTTTTTTGTGGACTTTTTTATGGTCATGGATATGTGAATGTCAAATTTTAGTTTATTGTCTATTTCCACTCCTAGCAAGTTGGTGTTCAGTTGGGTATATAGTGGTGTTGTCTTTTGCTGTGATGTTAAAGTTAGAGTTGTTTTGAGTATGTTTGGTGGGTTGGAAGATGAGTAGTTTAGTTTTGTTTGGGTTGAGTATTAATTGGGCATCGGATAACCAAGTTTTAACAGAGGAAATGGCTTCCTGTGGGACTTTTTGCAGTTTGGGTAGGGACTGGACTGAGCAGATGATGGTTGAGTCATCTGCGTATTGTATGAGTGTGCCATGTTTGGTGGCAGAGGCTAGATCATTGGTGAAAACAGAGAAGAGTAGGGGTCCAAGAATGGATCCTTGGGGAACCCCTATGGAGACAGGTAGTTGGGGAGATGTGTCATTCTGCCATACAGAGCAAAAAAACTCTATAATCACATAATTGAAACCACTTCCTCCTTCAAATATCTTAGCTTCTGTCTGGATCAGGCCATCACTTTAGACTCACATAGAGAAAATCAGGTCAGAAATCAACTATATACATGTATAGGCCCAAAACTGTTGCAGTGTCTGTATACACCCACTAGATCAGTCTTTGGCAAAGGAATACTTTTTGCACAACTGGAATATAATTTACCACTATTTGCTACTACCTCTAACAAAAAACATCAAGGCTCTTCAGTCCATCTAAAACAAAATATGCAGCTTTATAGCCAAACCCACAACAAGAACACCACCGCCTATCCCTTCAAAAAGTCTAAATGCTAGGAAAGCAAAGATCCACCCTCCTTTCCAACTTGAGTGCTATTGGGACTGCGTAGCATTACATCTGTGTTTTTTGTATTTTGTGATTATCTGGGATAGTTTAAGTGCCTTACCCTGAAAAAATATTAAAATGTTGTTGTTGTTGTGTCTTTTGGCTTTTTCCCGGTTAGGGGTCGCCACAGCGGAACTCCGGTCTGCTAATGATTGGCAGTAGATTTTTACATGCCGAGTTGCCAGCTCTGACGCACAACCTTCAACGAAGGTGCGCCCATTCACGCATGTCTCCACAGAAGACGCTCTAGCTGAGAATCGATCTGGGCAACGTTGAGGTAAATACAGTAAAACTAAAAATGTACATTACACAGTAAAAAGAACATGACAGTAAGCATGAATTGTATATTAAATAGTATATGCTTAGATAAGTAACAAACAAAATTTAATGCAAATATATGTAAGTACTAATACTTCTCAGCATGCAGTATTGCAGGGCACTGTAAGCAGTAAAGTAATTTTCAGTAATTAGTAGGGTATAAAATCCAAATCCTATCCATTTAGTTAAAGTGGGAGTAAACTTTAAGGCAGTTAGGATACAGATTCAGTGCTCTCATGTTTGCCTTTGTTGGTAAGGTACAATTTCAATTGTTGGGAGAAAGTGAAAGATGTAGGAAGGTGATAGACTGTTTAGAAATGATTTGCAGATGGGATGCTAAGTGTGAGAGAGATCCTTACTACAGACCAGTGCAGTAGAAATGGAAGATGTGTAAGGTACAGAATCACTGTAATAAACCAGTGGTTGGCTGTGCAGTGGTCGATAAAGAGAGAGGTTTATATAAAGGGATGCCCACAAAAAAAGTAAGGTGACTCGGTAACCAACCAGCTTACTTAGTTGTTTCCTGATGGCTGCAGCAGTAAAACAACAGATACAGTTTTTAATTGTTTGTATATTTTGTAGGTTTTAGGAAGAGGTGAGGCCAGTGGTAGGTCAAGTGTATTCAAGGTTGGGCAGCAGTAGCCTCCCCTGCTTAGTTAAGAGGTTGTAATAGTGTTGCATGTGTAAAGCATAGAAACAACCTATTTCCATTGTTTTGGATGTTTGGAGTAGGTAAGAGATGGATTGATCCTGATAGTATGTATTTTATGGATTATACTTGTATTTCAGGACCGATAATCTTCTAGTTTTCATTGCTCATGCTAAGATGCTTATGATAATCAGCTGGAATTCAAGTATCTGCCAACTCTATTATTTATATTGCGGCAGGAAGTCAAACAGCCTTTCAGAACCACTGCTGAACAAGACGAGAAATCTTTAAAACTCTCATTGAGTGCTTTGGCCTGGAATATTTGATCTGGGATAGAAATACTGAATCTGCCTTGGTAGTGGAAGCAAACATGTACACTTTATAATTCTACTCCATGTGCAGTCTAGCCCTGGACAAATCCCATCCAAATGCAGAGTAGCATCATTGCATGGTACAATCTGCTCTGATCATTTCTCTTGGCTGCCTTTTGCCCTGCTGAAGTTGACATCTGTGACATGAGAAAAACATGAACATGTTCACTACATGTGAAGGCAAATCTTTCATGACTGCACAGTATTGCTACAATGGAGGAAACTGATATATCTGAAAGAAGTTCTGTGATTAATCATGGCTGCTAGGAACACCTCTGCAGTGCTGTGCTACTTCTAAGGAGATTGCACATCATATCCTAGTATAAAGGTGGTGGGTGGTCCTTGGTGGGTTCTCCAGTATGTTCAGTGCTGATGTGTGCTCATAGGCTTGGGACCATCTCTTGATATGTCAGCTGGTCAGTTTGTGTTGGAATGACAGTGTAGGACTGTACATGACATTAACACAAGTGGTGATGCTGTTGATGAAGGGTATTATGGTTTGTGATTATGTGAAGTGTTAGATCAGTTTTAAAGGATAAAACCAGTTTAAACATACATCTGGCAGATTATTATGGCATGTGTTTTTTTCTGGTTAGCTGTGTGTTTTTTTCACTTGTCCCTTGGCAGTTTACCTGTACCCTAGGTATGCCACTGTGGTTTACTGTGGTGTTCACTGTCCATGGGGCCCCTTGCCTGGTGGCATCAGACAGCTGCTTGTCAGCGACCTATGGTGGGTTGCCACCTTATGTCTGTGCTTCAGTTCCATATGGGATTAAATGCTGTGTGCATCCCAAGTAACACTGCTGATATTATTGTCACCTAACTTTTAGCATGCTTTCACCACATTGGCATAGTACATTCCCCTCGATAGAATAATTATTTGTGAATGATCTATGTATGATTGGTTTTGGTTAAAAGAATCAGTGGGCATGTGTATGTGATAGGTGTTGGTTATGTATATTAGTGCACTTACATGCAAGATAATTCATATTTAGCTTACATTCTGCAAATCCTTCACTCTCCTACTTGTGTGTTCCTGAGCCTTTGTACTTTCCGTATTCTATACTGCATAATTTACTTCTGACCACATAGTATGCAAGCACTGTAAGGATAACTTATGTAGAAACAGGTCCATTAGCCAAGACTTGGCCTTGCTATCTAAGTACCGGATTACTAAGTTAGACGAGCTTGAGGTACTTGTTAATGAAGCCTAATTTTCACCACAGCACGTCAGCATCGTATACATATGCACTCAGTTTAAATGCTGAAAACTCTTGAACGAACCTTCTCTGACTGCTTGAAACAAATGAACTGGAACCCTTTAAAAACTCTTCCACTAGACCATGCTGTGACTTACTTTAATACTTCATTCATTAACATACTTAATAGCTTAGCTCCACCTAGAACTAAGAAAGTGAAATCCAAAACTGCCCCCTGGCTTTCTAAAGAAACAGTAACCCTCATGCATACCTGCGGTAAATCATGGAAACTCTACCAAATATACAAAACACCAATCTCCCTTACAGAATTCAAACAACTCCGTAATAGAGTTAAAAAACTAATCACTTCTGATCACAAAGCTTACTACTCTAATCTTCAAAACAATCGCAAATCCAACCCCAAGAAATTTTGGAGTTGTATATCTGCTCTCCTTACTCCCGGCAGAAAAGACAATCCTTGTCCTGACCCTAGCTCACCTGATCATATCATAGCCTCTAAATTTAACTCTTTCTTCATAAACTCTATAGTCAATCTCACCACATCTTTCCATAACAACTCGTTACCTCCATCCACTTCTCTCACATATAACTCATCACCTTCTGCCTCCAGCACCAGCCAACCCCCCCCTTCACCCTCAAACCCATTCCTATCAATACTATAAAAAACTCCTCCAAAAACCAAAATCATGTTCTAATGCCCCTGACAACTTACCATCCAACTTCCTCAAGTTAGCCCCTGACGACATAGCTGTCACTATCTGTATTCTAATCAGTCATTCTATCCAAGAATCCTATTTACCTCTCCTCTGGAAAAAAAGCCTTCATCGTTCTTCAACAATGCAGATATCTCCAGTTTTCACCCCATAGCCATTCTCTCCCCTATCTCCAAAATTCTTGAAAATTGTATTCACCTGCAGCTTTTACCTTACTTCTTAGACAACCATCTGCTAACTCCAACACAGCACGGTTTCAGACCCGGACACAGTACCACCGCAGCCCTTCTGTCCTTCCTTAATAACATCAACCACACTCGCGGCTCTGGAAATATTGTAGCCACTCTTCTCCTAGACCTATCTTAGGCCTTTGTTACAATTTCCCATAGCCTACATTTGCCTATACTCTCTCAAATTAATCTCTCCTCTTCTTCCATCAATTGGTTCTCCAGTTACCGCTCAAATAGGCAGCAAG
The DNA here is from genome assembly GCF_019279795.1 of Protopterus annectens. NCBI lineage: Eukaryota > Metazoa > Chordata > Ceratodontiformes > Protopteridae > Protopterus > Protopterus annectens. The sequence continues at coordinate 1,168,741,649 of NC_056737.1, read as the reverse complement.
CCATCAAATGGAATAACTGTACCTCTTCTTACCTTGACACTCTGACAGGCGTCTCCCAAGACTCTATCCTGGGACCTTTACTATTCAAACATCTTCATTAACGACTTTCATCACTATATCCCAAACACTAAACTAGTCCAGTACACAGATGACTCTACTATCATCTGCTCTGCTGATTCTCTCCCCAAACTCATACATGTAACCCAGGTCACCTTTAACAGCATGGAAACATGGATGCTTAATAATCACCTAGCTCTGAATGCATCTAAAACCAAAGTTATGATTTTTACCCCATCTAAGAATGCCGAAATAGACAAAAACTCCTTCTCCACAGTAAGCCAAAACATGACTCCTATTGAAATAGTTCTCTACACTAAGCTTATGGGTGTTCACATTGATGAACAACCAACGTTTTGACATTCACCTCCAACCCAACGTCAAGAAAACTCACCAGAAGCTCGGAATACTTTATTGTCATAATCGCTTCTTTACCCTTTCATCCAAGCTTACCCTCTCTAACACCTACCTCTTTCCCTCCCTCACGTACGTTGCCCATCTCCTTACCAATCTACAAGCCACCCTTAAGGCTAACCTGGCATCCTGTTGCAATAAAATCGCCAAGTCTGTCACCAGTTCCAAATCCTCCTTCCACCATTGCATCGCCTTACGATCCCTGAACTGGCTGGAACTCCCCAACTATTTCTTTTACATTCAGCTTTCTACTGCTCACAAGCTTATCTTTAAGCCGTCACAATGCCCCTCTCTCTCATCCATCTTTACTATGCATCTTCCTGATTGATCCCTTAGGTCCAACAATCAGAATCTCCTCAAAGTATACAAACCCTTACGTACTTCTGGCCAACTTCTACTATAATTTTCTCTAGCACGTAAATGGAATTCACTTCCTCCCCATGTCCGAACCACCCAGAACCTCTCCTCCTTTAAGACTTTACTCCACTCCCACCTCGCTTCTACTTGGGAATGCTCCTGCTCTCACCTAACCTTCTGTCAACTACCCCCACTACCCCTAACCTTTCTCACCCATAACTGTATTAATACAAGACCTTTTCCCCCTTTACTTCTTTCTGACTATTTTTACTCCCTTCTATGCCTTACACATCATAGGCATTTGTAATCCACCCAAAATCTGAATTCTCATCATCTCAGGTTGTTCAGAACCAATTATTATTGTGTACTGTAAAGATACATTGATACTACTAATGCTATATCAACTTGATTTTTATTAATATTAGACTAGTGCAATATATCAGAGTTGTGTAATACTTTGTAATAACTTATGATGATCCTGCTTGTATAATTACTTTGTATTAATTCTGCGTTAATTCATATTGACTTTTGTTGATTTTTGTCTTGTTTTATATGTCTGTACATGGAGCTTTTCTCCCCGGGCCTCCATTGAAAAATGGCTCATCTTGGCCCAATGGACTCTCCCGGTTAACAAACTGCAAATAAATAAATAAGGTAAAATAAATAAACCTTGTGATTGTGGAAAAACCAAAGCATTAGACTTGGGTGTAAAGGACAGATGTGTTAAGAGATGCATCAGGTCTCTGTTCCTCATGAACCAGCTTCACAGTAGAGCATAGAAGGGCGGCCTGCATCTGAGAGATATCATGTTATACTGGGCCCACCGTGTGAACCTGTTCACAGTGATAATGTTGCAGGTAGTCTGCAGACTATTAGACATCAACAATCACCAATTGTTTTGGTAAATACACTTCACATGCAAGGACCCTGTCTACAGCGAGGAGATGAATGGTCTTGTCAGTTTTGAAATGTGGTTCATAGGTGGTTATTGCTCTTGTATTCTAGGTAACCATTGAGGCACTTAGACAAATAACCCAGCAAAATTGTGATGCATTCACCAACCCAGTAAGTGAGCTGTACTGTACCATATGCCCCGGGGTAAATTCACAGTTTCCCATGCACTGAAATGTGAATTTAAAAGTAGCTATGCTGTTACCTAGTTTGATGTGCCAAGGACATCAATTCCAAATAATGGTGATGTGTTGGGTTAATTATCTGCCCTAAGATTAGATTCTATTTCTAACACAAGGGAAGTCTGATGCTTTTTTTGTGAGCATTCATGGTGCCACCAGTCTTGTGGAGAGGGGGGATATACAAAAGTGTAGAGTCTTTCATAGCATGGAAGGGGAGGCAGAGATTATCTTATGAGAGTGTATGACATGAGTACAGTGAGGGGGCTTTAAGTGTATCTATACAGCCAAGGTGGTCCTAACTTAATAATTGATTTAGTAATCTCTGAGGTCTGTCAAGTTAAATGAGGTATTTGGAGAGACACTTGCCAAAAGCTAAGCTTGGCCAGCTGTTTTTATTACAAATTTACAGGAAGCAGGTGTAAGATTAGCTTGTCTGCCTGAAAAAGATCTTTGAATCATTGATAAAAGTCCAGTACCTGAAGTAGAGTAAACAATTATTTCTGTCTTGTTATTATTTTATTTATAATTTTCTGTAAACATTTTATTGAAAATCTGTTAAGTTTGAGAAGCTGTAGACCATTTGTTAGCAAGCTATTAAAATAATACCATTATTTTCTCATTAGGCAATGTTTTGTTTGGCCTGTTTTACAGCAGTCATTAATTCATTTTTTGATTATCTGCTTAACTCAAGCTATGGCTATGGGGAAGACCGACCCCATCCCTGCCCTCAGTGAGCACAAGGCAGAGAAATTTACAACGGATGGGATGCTGTCCTGTGACAGGAAATGCATACACAATCTCACACACACTTTGCATGTCTATGGGCAGTTCACAGACAGACATTTCAAATGTCCCTATTTTGAGGGAACATTTCTCTTTGCAGACCTGATTTACCCCTGCACAGGATGACCCTAGTTTTGGAGGTGTCCTTATTTTAAGGCTTGATTTACCCTGGACAAGATGTCCATATTTCTGGAAGTATGTCCGTATTTTCAGGCTTGATTTACCCCTTCACACAATTTTCTGAATCCTATTCATCACATAAGATTTTTTTTTAATATTGGAGCTAATAACATAAGAAATAGGTCACAGATGTAACATTTTCCTTTTTCTGAAGCAAAAATAAATGACCTTGTGGTAGAAGTTTGCAGTACAGATTATATAAGTCTACAGTTTTTACACTTTCATTTTTTTTTCTCAGAATAGTTTTTTTATTTTTCAAATACATTTGAATGAATTCCATAGTATTTATACATAACATCTTAAATAACTATGTACACTATTTATATTAGCCTGACACTATAACAGATCTTAATGTATACAGTTACTTTATAAGTATGTCCAGTCCATTATCAGAGTGTCTGATCAATTATTGTATAGTGTCAATCAGCGATAAGACTTTTCCCCAAGGGTTGTTGTTGATAAATGGCTTTGGATAAATTCTTAGTTCTTTAATTTTAATTTCCAATAATGTTGTGGTCTTCAGTAGGCTGTAGAAGTCTTCCAGAGTTGGTATTGTGTTTGTATTTCATCTTCTTGTTATACACGTCCTTGAAATTGCAAGTATAGTCCATACTAGATGCATGTTTGACCTATTCAAATAAGGACCTTCATTCACATTTAATAATACAAGAGCTTTAGTTAAATAAAATGATTCATTAAGTAAACCTTGTAGAAAGTTATTAATACCATTCCATAATGGCTTCTTTTTAACACAAAGAAAATGTGATTCCAATCTGCATTGTGTACTTACTCGCATCTTCAACATATTCCTTTTATGGAAGAACTCATTTTACTGATTCTATCTGGGGTTAAGAATGCTCTCTGCAAGCATTTCCAATTAAAAACTTTCCAGCATTGTGTAAAGGATGTATATTTTATCAATAATAAGATATTTGTTTTAATATCTTCAGTTAACTGTATTGAGTGTCCTTTTGTTATATAGTTCCAATATGAGGTTTTGGGTGCTGTTTTATAGTTTATCAATATTTTGTAAAATTTGAAATACTGTTTCCCATGTCAAAGCCATTATATATGATTTCATATATGTATTTCGTAAATTTAGGTATCTCTTTAAATGAAGAATTGTTGATTATTCTACTTAAATCTTGCGAATATGACAGAATACTCTGTAAAGTTAGCCAGTCCTGTTGTGGAATTTTGTATGTTGTTTTTATTACTTGCATATCTAAAACTTTTAGTTCTTTGATACATTGGAGACAACAAACAAATCCTTTCTGTTCCTAAGAATTAATAATTTCTCTATGTATTTTATGTGGAAAGTTCTTTGTGACTATAAATGGTGTTAAAAGATCAAACCAGATTTTTTAAATCTGTTTGTATTAATAATTTTCCTAAATGAGTCAATGTAATAATCATACAAGTTTTAGTGGATTTAGTTATGTTATATTGCACACTAATACATATGTGCCATGGCAAATTGTTTTTATCTATTTGAAATTTTGTTTGTAAATCAAATTCATTTATTGATATTACAGTTAGCAATTCTTTCCAATTTTCAGAGTAATTTGGACTTTTCCAATCTGAGATTGTTTTAGATATTAATGCTTTTATATATATTTATATATCAGGAAAGTTTAATCCTTCCTGTTTCCGTGGTCTGATATGATGCATTAAAGCTGTTCTGTTTCTTTTGGAAAACCATAAACATTTTTCAGGCATGAATTTATTTCTTTAAGTATATTCCTTTCTGGTAACAGTTGTATTGCCAAGGCTATATATAGGATCTTGGGCAGTAAAACCATTTTTATTAACTGTAGTCAATCTTCAAATGTTAATATTTTGTTCCATTTTCCATAGATATTTTAATTGTATTGATATTATTGTAGTTTTTTTAGACTAATTCAGTATTATCCTTGCATAACGTAATTCCTAGATATTTTAAGGTAGCTTCTTGTTTCCCTGTGATGTGATTCCCCCTTAGCCTGCCGTTCTTTTTTTTATTATTTAAAAATAAAAAATTTGATTTTGATTTATTGAAATGGAGTCCTGAAGTCATGTGAAATTTGTCAATTAATATATCGAATTCTTCTAATGCCTCTTTTGTATTAGATAATGTTAGTAATATGTCATCAGCAAATAGCATTGCTTTAGATATGTATTGTTCATAACTATCTATTCCTTTGATTGTTATATTCTTACGAATTGAATCTGCCAATATTTCAGTAGCCAGAGCAAATTGAATTGGAGACATGAGACATCCTTGTTTAGTGCCTTTTGTTATATGTATAGATTCAGAGTTAACAGGACCTAACTTGACATATGCTAAATTATTTATATATATATTCTTTAGGAGATGAACAAAGGATGCAAGAAATTCAAATAGCATTAGGATTTTGAATAAGTAGTCCCAATTTAGGGAATCAAAGGCTTTCTCTATATCTAAGCCAATTATGAGTGTTTCTTTATTTTCTTTATTAACATAATCTATAAGAAAAATTATCCTTTTAATATTGTAATGTGTGTGTCTATGATATATAAATCCAGCCTGATCATTATTTATTGTTTTGGATAGTGGTATTTTCATTCTGTTAGTTAATATTGTCATAAATATCTTATAGTCATTATTTAATAATGATATAGGTCTATATGAGGTGCAGAGGTTTGGGGATTTGTTTTCCTTTAGGATTGGTGTAATTAAGGAATATCTCCAAGAGGGTGGTATTAAAGCTTGTGACTGAATTTCTAATAGAGTTTTATGGAAGAGGGAGAGTATCTTTGAAAGAAACAGTTTATATATTTCTATAATTATGCCATCTATACCTGGAGCTTTATTATTTTTACCCTCTTTTATTGTATCTGTAATTTCTTTGTAGGATATTGGTGCTTGCAGATCGCGTTTTAATTTTTCTGGTATTTTTTTATATTAGAACATTTTTCATCTAGATTTAATTGATCGATATGTATATTTTCTTTTTGGAAATGTTCCATATAGTGATTTTTATAGGCACCAAGAGTGTCACCTATATCCGAGACATTTTTTTCCCTTTTTTTTCATGGAGGATACTTTTAATGTTATTAGCTTTTGATTATATTTTGATTCTTGTGGATAAATTATGTAGATATTTGGGATAAAGTGGCCAAGGTATTAATTTTTAGTTTTTCTAAAGCTAAACTAGTTTTATGTGTTAGAATTTCATTGTATTTATTGTTTAATACTTCTGCTTTCTTTTTCATCTCCAAATGATTTTGATTTTTTTTCAGCTTTTACTGACAAAAGTTTTGATTGTAGATATAATAATTCAGAATCCCATTCTCTGATTTTTTTTTATACCAAGTTAGGGTTTTACCATATGTGTAAGCTTTTAATGATCATTATTTTATTTATCTCTGTGGTGTAATTAATATCTAAGAAGAACTCTAATTCAGATAATCAGGGTTTGAACTCTTTAATTTTAGTTATATATGCTGGAATTCTGGAGTTAAAGATTAATGGTTTGTACCCATTTTGAAGTTTTAGTATCAATGAATTGTGGTCTGAAAAGGGGCAGGGAGTGATTGAAAAATTAATGATTTTAGAGTGTAAGTCATGGATAGCAAATATTTTATCAATTCTAGTTTGGGTACCATATCTGTGATCTTGATGGGAAAACAACAAAGATTTACCTTCTTTAAATTTGAAAGTATCTACAAGATGAAATGATTCTACCCACTTGTTTAAAGCTTTTGATACAGCAGATGTACGCAGCAGTCTTTTATTTGTAGTTTCAGAAGTATCAAATATAAAGTTAAAATCTCCTCCTAATATTAAGTTGCCTTTATAATTATTGGAAATGAAATCCAAGTGTTTTTAAACAGTTCCTGTTCCAGTGCCCGTGAACCAGTATAGATTGGCTAGGGTCCATATTCTATTATATTTAACTATTACTAATGCCATAAGGCCTTCTTTATCTTCATACTTATAAATGATTTCTGTTTTAATCATATTTGTTTTCCATAAAATTACCTCTTTTATCTTTGTCTAAGTAGATTGCACCAATATATATTCCTTAGGATTCCATTTGTAATTGTCATTTGTTTTGAAATGAGTTTCTTGAAGGAATACAATTTGTGCTTTGTTCAATTTTAAATATTTCAGTAGATCTGATCTCTTGGTATGATTGGTTAAGCCATTGGTATTTAAAAATAATAAAGTTAAATCCATTTTAGGTTATTTAGATTATGTATTTTTTGTTTTATTGTGACTATTAAACATTTTCCTCTAATAACTATAAAGTATATGTTTGAGCTTTTAAAGGAAATTATGAGTTTTATACTTTGAGTGTTTACCAGTAAAGTAATGTTTTGGTCAGGCATACTAAACATGTTTTTGTGAAATAAATTTAAATTAATAAATTTAACAAAACTAAGATCTGCACTAGTCATGGAATGAAAATCATTCCTAATCTGATGGATAAATCTAAGTCCATCAGATTATCACTCATACCTTGATAATCCAGAACATCTGAGCTCCATAAATTGAATTTGTCATATGGAGAATATTTGTAATAGGAATAAGCAATATTTGTATTATTTTGAACAGATATAATACTATTGTAGATTAGACAGAATTCTAATACAATGTAAATGTCTGCTTATTGTATAAGAAGTTAATATTTACATGACAGATAGATGACAATCAATTCAGTCATAGTAAAGTAGGATGTATCATATATAAAACCACAGTAAAAGATTATACCACACAGTTATTTAATATATTCACCGTTATTGATGAAGTCTTTCAAAACATATTATTTAATATAAATAGATGGTAATAATATTTATACCTAATGTTTATAATATAATGTATTTTACTGGATATATCAGAAGTTATATTTAATTGTTTGCCAGCATTTAAGTAATCACTTTGTTTGTTGCTAACTTACTTAAAGCATCAAGTTTTTTTATGTGAGCATTGATGAAAGTTATTGCATTTTAATTGTCAGTGCATCCCTCTTCCCCCATTTCCTACACATAAGGATTTTCATAGCTGTCATTTCTTATTATAAAATGAGTGAAATTATAGGTTAAAAACAACAAATTCACTTATTGTGATTAATGACTACAAGTTCTCTTTCCATATTCACAAATTGCCATTTTATGGCATATACTGAAAGTTTTTAGATTTAAATGGCAACATTCAATTTTGTATAATCAGCAAAGGTTAAAGTGAGTGATTATTATCAACTTAATACTATTTGTTCAGAATGTGATTGCTACATTCTGTGACATTCCTAGTTCAGGCTTCTGTTGTTTCCCTTGAACAACTTTGTCAGTTTTATGTCATGTATAAAACATTAGTTACCTTGGTAACAGCTTACGTATTATGTATGGTCAAGATGGGTTACAAAACCAGAATTCAAGTTAAATCAATTATATGACTTGTTATGCACATTTACTTATATGAGAAAATCATCATGCTTCCGCTTGATGTTCAATATAATGTATGACACAAGTTATTAAACTGAGTGTCTATTGTAATTTAATACTATTTGTTCAGAATACGATTATTACATTCTGTAACATTTCAAGTTCAGGCTTCTATTGTTTCTCTTGAACAACTTTGTCAGTTTGATGTCATGTATAAACATTAGTTACCTTGGTAACCTCTTAAGTATTATATATGGTCAAGATGGGTTACAAAAACTACAATTCAAGTTAAAGGAATTACATAACTTCTTATGCATATTTACTTATATAAGAAAATCATCATGCTTCCCCTTGATGTTCAATGTAGTTTATGTCATTTATGACAAGTTAAGACAGTAGTGTTGTTATTATACACAAGCCCATGTTATTAAATCCTTTCTTTAATATCTTAATTCAGCAGACTGCTTCATCTTATATGATGACTATATATTTTATGTCTAGATTTACTAAAATCATACATTACATAACTATTGTGTGTGTTTTTATTTTTTGGCTGTTGCTGAGTTATTTGAGAAACCACAAGCCCGTAATACTTATTCTTATTATTAGTTCCTTCCAAACATGTTTATACAGTCCATAGACTTTAAATTATGAGACCCTTCTAGTTTCTTATTTGTTATAAGTGTATTTCCATCCTTATATACACACGTATCAGTACTTCAAGCACGGGCAACAATACCCATCCAGTTTTGCCAGAATCCCATTCACTAGTTCATGTGGTGTGTTTCCAGGCTGTTCTTAAAATATCCAAACCAATATTTGTGCTGTTCCATTTTACCAGCCTGTTCCATGCAGTGGCCACTCTGCCAGTGAACCACTCCTTCCATTCCCACAGATATTTCCACAAAGGAAATCTGATGACTCTCTAGTACTTCCTGGCAACCCCAAACACCCCTAAAATCAGCTATCCCCATATGCATAACACGTCTAAGCAAGCTCACCTCCCAGACCACTACAAAGGGTACTGCACAAAACCAAGTGCTCTTAGTCTTTCACAATAACTCAGAATACCACTCTTATGTAAGTCCTTAATGTGTTTGGACCAAAATACATTTTAAATATAAAATTGCGCTTATTTTTTTTTTAATCAAGAATCAACTTAATGAGCTAAACGAAGTGTTGGGAAACCATCAATATGTGTGCATGTGGTTTAAAACAGACCTTTTATTTTACATATATATATATATATATATATATATATATATATATATATATATATATATTTTTTTTTAAACCAAAAACATTGCCAAGAATCATCTCGGAGGCTCCTCAGACCCATTAAGCATTATTGTCACTCTGTCTCTGTTACCATAACAACCTGGGAGCATCTGTTTCTGTTAGTGTGTCTGTGTATTACATACCAGAGGCTTGTGATACACCTGAAGCAAAGCTTCACTTCACTGAAACTTCAAGCCTAAATTTCCTCCCTTTCAGCAAGGCAGCGGCCATAAAAAGAATGAAGAGCAAAAAAAAACCTCCCAATAAGCCACCACAACAAGAGATAGCACATTCTTCCAGCCTTCCCACCTCTCACTCAGCAGATGTATAAACAAACTATTTTCTATCAAAATACCCCAAATCACAGTTTTATCCACCCCCTTTCCCCTAGATCCAGGCTAAAACACCAAATGTCTCTTCCTAATACACAAGCATCAGTAAACCTCAGTCACAAGCTGCAACCCATAGCTTCCCGGAAATGAGAAAACAGCAACATACAGCAGCTGCCAGACACAGCTGCATACACACACACCATATCAGGCTTAATCAAACAGCACTCAAAGCTATGATACCTGCCATAATTGATATTAACTATGTCTAGACAAAATAATGACATTTGTACTAGCTGCCAGACACAGCTGCATCCACACACACCATATCAGGATTGATCAGACAGCAATCATAGCTGTGATACCTGCCATAATTGATATTAACTTTATTTAGACAGAATAATGATGACATTTGTACTAAGAGCTTGCTACTGTTATTCAACCAGGATATACATGACATTTTTAAATCATACTTTAACTGAAGAAGACATTAGTCTCCATGACAGCATTTTTTTTCAAAACACTCTACTGTTACTGCTATTATATATGATGTTAATTTGTTACATCTGAGTCTGAACTCTGATGAATGGTACCATGTTGAATTAACTAAGTAAAAACAATGGAAAATGAATAAGATAAGTATTTATTGAGTTCAAGTAGGGGAATAGAAACCTCTATGTTTATATTATATGTTGCTTTGTTTGGCTTATATATAATGTAAATAGTAATCCATCTTGACCTACCTTTGTTTGTGAAGAATTACTGGAGTCTTTGAACATTCTGAATAAATCATTACTATTTCTCAGTTGTTTAAGAAACCTCCTGTTTTTTTTTTTTTAATAAAAACAGATGACAAGTGATGTACCATATCAGTTGATACTTTGAGAGATGTAGTTGTAAGAGTTATTTTTTTTTTTGGGACAGCTATCTTGAAATCAGTTTTTTGTTTCTTCTTTCTTGCATCAGTCCAAGGATTTGTTTCTTTTATTCTTTTAAGAGTAGGGGCCATCCATTCCATTTCTTCTGGGATAGACACTATGTTGTTTTTGATGAATATAGTAGCTTCTTCTAAGTCATTAAATCTCATCTCATTGGCAAAAAGTATTTTTATCTTGGCTGGAAAGGCCAGCTGTGCTTTAATGTTGTTTTGTTTCAACAGTTTTATTATTGGCCAGACTTTTTTCCTTTGTTCTAGTATTCTAGAAGAATAATCATTGTCAAACCTTATCAGGCTTTGATTGTATTTTAAGGGTGATTTTCTCCAAGCAGATTTTAATATTAGTTCCTTGTCCAGAAATGAAATAAATGTTATAACTATGGATCTAGGTGGAGTATTTGTTGAGTTAGAAGCAGGTTTCCTCATTGCTCTGTGTGCCCTTTCAATTCCAAATGAAAGTCCCTCTTTCAAGTCTAAAAATTCAGGAATCCAGGTTGTTAAGAATTAAATGAAATAATGTCTTCAACTCTGTTTTCAGGCAGACCAAAGATCCTTATGTTGTTTCTCCTTTCCCTGTTTTCTAAGTCATCTATTTTGTTAAGCAGCCATGTATTCTGTTTAAGCAGAAATTATTTTTGGAATTGGAATTCTCTCTCTTTGAGTCTCCATTCATTGTCATTTAAAGAAGTCTCTATATGTATTATTTTTGTTAGGTGTTGCTGTAATAGTTCCTTAAGAGTATCAGTCTGTTTCTGAGAATTTAATTTGAGGTTTTCTAAGTTGTTTTTAAAGCCACCCATCTTCAAAGATAGTTCCTGTAAGGTAAATGTCATCAATTGCAATTCTTTTTTCAAAGCAGCATCTGAATGAGAATTGCTTGAGTTGTTTATATTCAGTGACTCAATATATCTCCAAGTTACTTGACAGGAACATTTTTGTATCACTCCACCAAAATTGATATTTATGTAGTTTAGTAGATTATCTATAAATTTCTGATGTTTACACCTTGAAAATAATAACATTTTCCTATATTATTATATTAGTTTATGGAGCTCTCAAAATTCACTGCTCTCAGTTGGCCATCTAGACTCCGTGCTTCACACTTTCATTTTGATAATGTGCTTATATTTTTCCATCATGTTTGTCACTCTGTTTTTTAAACATTTGATTCTAAATAGTATATACATTCTTACTGGAAGTGAAGGAGGAAGAGTTATGTGTCTGGTGGACATCTACAATAAATAAACTCTATAATAAAAGGAAATAATTGCTGTCCAGGACCAAGAAGGAGCAGGTGTCCAATTGGAAGCAATCTCTCCTTAGCCTGAAAAAGCAAATAAGAGCACTAGTGAAATTCTCCAATGCAGACTTCGAGTTGAAACTGGCCACATCTACTAAAGACAGTCATAAGGCTTTCTTCACATATGTCCACAATCTCAAGGGAAGCACCCAGATCTGCTCAGAACTGGTAGTCAAGGACACCACATACACAAACCCTGTAGATATAGCCAACCTGCTGGCAGACAGTTTCAGGGAAAACTTCACTCCTCTGTCCCCCTCCATCAGTAAAATATGACATCCCCAGTACGTGCTCCCCCCTCCTCTTATCTCTAGGGAGCAAGTCATCACTGCCTTCTCAAAAGCAAAACATACAGCCTCCATGGGACCCGATAACATCCCAGGCTGCATCCTACATGAACTCAGGCGGGAACCTGCAGCACCATTAGGCACCCTATTCAATCAAAGCCTGAGTACTGGCTTCATCCCAGCCAAGTGGAGGACAGCTACTGTCATCCCTTTGCACAAAGGTGGAGCATCCACCTATCCAGGAAAAATTATAGACCCATCACCTAACTAGCCTGATCTGCAAGGCCATGGAGTGGGTTATCGTGGACCTCATTAACAAGGATATTGGTAACCTCCAGACAGTTGATTCCACACATTTTGGTTTTGTTAAGTGGAGGTCATGCCTGTAAAATTTGGTCGACTTCTTTGAGACTGTCACCAAGGCCATAAACGAGGGGAAGAAGGTGCACACTGCCTACCCTGACCTGGCCGAGGCCTTCGACACTATTCCCCACTCAGGTATAGTAGATAAACTCTCAATCAGGCATCAATCCATATTTTACTAGATGGGTAGCAAACTGGCTTACTGATTGAACCCACCTAGTCAAAATGGGGAAAGCCACCTTAAGTAGTAGACCTGTAACAAGCGGTGTACTCCAGGGATTGCTCTTGGGACCTCTGCTGTTTGGGATATACTTCTCAGAAGGGCAGGCCAAATCTAGTGGTCTATGGCTGTCCAGGTTTGCAGATGACTGCAAGCTGGGTGATATCATCAGTTCCTCTAGTGATGTGGACATCCTCCAGGAGGGTCTCCCCCAAACAAATGACTGGTGCCAGAAACATGCCCTGAAACTGAATGCCAAAAAAATGTATCATCATCCCTTTTGGGGAGAATGACATCCCCACAGTTTATCCAACATGATGCTATGCAGGTAGGTAGATGCGCGGCCAAACCAATCAAATGAACAACACTAGGCCAGCAATATACGATCCAGAAGTAATAAAAATAGAAAAATTAAATCAAAAACATGAAAATGGCTGAATAATAAGCCTTTTATTGAACAGACCGGTTTCGGCAACCAATGCCTTCTTCAGTGTATAACCAGTTCACCAAAAATACAATCCATTTATATACACACCCCACCTGAGAAACAAATGGAGAATGCAACCAATAAATACTTAAAGAGATAGTACACAAAATGTAACCAGCAATAATGCATGAAAATAAGTGCAGTCATGACTTAACAATATATACCAAATATAGCATATAAATAAGAATTGAGAAATAAAAGATGAAAAATATATTCTGAACAAACCCCCACATGTAGAATAATAAAACCTGAATATAAACAGTGTAGCATACCTGAATAATCTAGTTAAGCTAAAGACATATATCATGAATGTTGTAATAACCAAAGAATCCCATCCACAGCATGAATAAAGTGCAATGATGGTTCCAACAGAAAAATTGTGGTTAACAAATAGTAATGTGGCCGAATTGGAAAATCCATGCTTAATCCAATGTTCCAATAAAGTTCCTGTAACTGTGATTGAAGCAGGTATGTCGATGTGCCAATGGCTGTCCGTCATCGGATCCTATATGACACATAGGAAAAACTGTAGAAAGATATGAAAAATACATACAGATTATTATAAACCCATATTCATAAAATACATGATGTAAACTAAGTATATACATCATTTGATATAAACAGAAAAAGAACCGAACCAACCTATGTCTCTCTGTTTACAAATGGTCATTCAGTCCAGGAGGGAATAAGGCGCCCAGTGTAATAATCCAATGTTGTTCTTTGTGAGTGAGTATTCTACGCCATCCCTGGGGATTGCTACGATCCCCCAGAATTCTGTCAATGATTACAAAAGAAAACTGTGCTTCGGGATGTTTCAAAACATGCCTATATAATGCATTGGTTTCCTTCCTGGTTTTGATATCTGATCTATGTTCGTTGATGCGTGTTCTTAGTGGTCTAGAAGTTTGGCCTACATAGAAATCTTGACACCGACATGTTGCCAAATAGACCACCCAACTACTGCTACAGTTGCCAAATGTTCTGCATTGGTACACCTTACTGGTATTACGACTACTAAATTCCTTACTCTTATTTATTTGTTTACATGAACCACAATGGCCACATGGAAATGTGCCTACTAATATATCACCAGACATAGTCATTTGTTGATGTATCGCCCCCCCCCCCCCACTTTCTATGTGTTTGAAATGTGAAAAAAGAGAGCCAAGAGTTCTGCCTCTCCTGTAAGAGAAATGGCATTGTTGATCCAATATTGTTCTCAAGTATTCATTGGCCATAAGAATATTCCAATGTCTATTGATGATACCCTTGATGGCATTGGAATTTCTGCCAAAGGTGGTGATGAACCGAATGGTATTCATAGAACAATCCCTAGGTTTAGATTGATACTGTAACAAAGTTTGTCTCTCAATATTATTAGTCCAATTCCAGGCATTGAGGATGTCTTGGTGTCTATAACCTCTGTTGGCAAACCGGTGATAGAGATCCAAACCATCCCGGTCGAAATCACCCTGTGTTGAACTCAGACGTTTAATGCGCATAAACTGTGACTTGGGGATGTTGCGGATGGTGTGGCCTGGGTGCATGCTAAAAGCATGTAACAAAGTGTTGTATTGAGGGTATTTATGATAAGATCTAGTGTTCAATGTGTGGTCTGTGTTTCTAGTAACAGTAACATCCAAAAAATTAATGCTTTAAAGATCGTATGTTTACCGTAAACTCAATTCCCCATACATTTTGGTTGAGATATTCCATAAATTCTTGTAAATACCTCACATCTGCCTGCCACACCATCCAGCAATCATCCAAGTACCTGCGCCAAATATCTATTCCTACCAGATAGATATTGTGTAGTGGATCATAGATCCACAGTTTATCACATTGATAATAAGGCACTAAGCACGCAATCAGTAGTGAGGGACTTGGGAACCCTGGTTGATGGCAAACTGACTTTTGACCAACATATTGCCTCTGTTGTACAGAAAGCTTTCTAAATGGCCAATCTCATTAGTAAGGGTATCTCATCCAAGGACAAGGTGGTCATAACATCCCTGTATTCTTCCTTTATAAGACCGATTATTGAATACAGTGCCCCTTTCGGTATGTACCTCACAAAGCACATGCAGCAGCTGGAGAGACCACAGAGATGCCTCATCCGGAGAATCCAGGGCCTCAAACATCTACCCTTCACAGGTAGGCTAAAAGCCCTGTCTCTCTACTCAGTCTCCTACCGACTTGTCAGAGGTGAAGTCTGTCTGGCATACAAAGCAATCTCAGACCCCACCCTGATGGGACTGCTGCATATCCACAAGTCAAGCGCCACTCGAGTAACTAGCATGCGAGTCCTCAACCTGATCTGTGGCATCAATAGGACTTGTTGGCGGGACAGATTTGTGTTCCAGAGACTCCCCCTTTTGTGGAATAGACTCCCTCTTCATGTAAAGCAGAGTACCTCATTAAACCTTTTTAAGTGCAACCTAGATAACTGGATGGGGAACAGAAAATACACGCCTGGGATTCCACCTATATCCCTTCTGGACAGTGGCATAGGGTGCTGCCTTGTTGGAACATAGGCTAAATTCTTGGCTAGGCTTGTAAGGGCCTCAGGGCCAATAGCCTAGTAACTTCCTATGATCCTATTTGTTATTCAGATTTTATGCTAACTAGATGTCCCAATTTTTGACTATTTGTACTTACTTTTCAGTGGCCTTTGACCCTATTTGCAGTGCCTGATCGTTGAGAGTTGAATTCTTTGGGCTATAGGTAGAAATTGGAACACCTGAAAAAAGCCCACTTGGACTTCAGAAGGATGTGAGAATTTTACATAGGAGGCACCCTAGTGAAGAACCAAACTGGAGACTCAACCACTGTGAGGTAACAATACTTAGCTCTGCCCCTCTGTGGCTGCCTGCCCTAGGCAAATGTGTTTGTTAAAGGGTCTACTACATGTAACTAAATGCACAAGCTGAATCACATTAACTACTCAAGTACGCAAACAGCACAGGTATTTGTGTAGAGCTGTTAACACCAAAATTAAAACAAGTATTTTTGCCAAAGGCTAAGCTCCCCAGGACTCCCACACCCTCTTACATTTATGCTCTCACTTCTAGGTCATCTCCAATGCAGAAATAAAGCAATGATTCAGAAAAAAAAAATCACCAGTATTTTTTGACATGAGGCTTTACATGATTTACAATTGTGTCTTGAACTCAGAGTTTTCATAATGTGAGCATTTTTGTGACAAACTACAGCTGTCATGAGCAGTCAAGAAATTAGTAAATGGAAATGCGAAAGAAAGTGCTCAAGCAAACAAAACTTCATTCTTAATAAGCTTATTATAAACCTTTCACAAACTGTTTTTCTTGATTTCATTCAGTGTACTGTACAGTGTTTCATCTACCACCCACACTTTTTTTTGATGAGATTGTTTCTGTCTTTTTACCTCATTTAATGTAAAGAGGTATTAGCATGCAAGTAACTAGCAGAGATTACCAGATACTGTGGAACTTATCTATTTTCACAGTGAAATGGTCTCTGAGATTTATTGAGTGTGTGTCTTATAGATATTTGACACCTTATCCATCTAGGCTGGGGTGCCTTCTTTGCAGAATCTGCATGTCCTCCCTGTGTTCGCATGGATTTCCTCTGGATGCTCCGGTTTCCTCCCACATTCCAAACACATGCAGAAGGTCGACTGGACACTATAAGTTTGTGTTTATGTGTGTGTGTGTGTGTGTGTGTGTGTATGTGTAAGTGTGTGTACGTGTACATGTACTACTGTGTACAACTGTGGCATGGCTAGCCACTCCGTGATGTAAACCTTGGTTCTAGATGATTGTCATTGTTGAAGTGACACCCAAACCCCATGTGCAAAAATGGGGAAAAGGGGTTGTGGATGGATGAAATCCATGTCATGTAGAAGGTATGACCTGCTATGGTAGCAAAACCACCTCAGGAATATTTTGCATATCAGTCACTAGGAAAAGCTGCTAAAATACATAGATTTAGATGTGATTACTAGGCTAATGACCTCAGGGGGGCTTTTTAAAGGCTAATTATGCTTCCCAAGGTGAGAACCAAACCCTTTATCTGTGTCTGAATCTGACACTAAACAACAGCATGTAAACATAAAGGAGATCTGTTATGGAAAGTGGCATGGCACTTGGCTTCTGGACTACAAAAAATTTGACTAACAGTGTCCCTGAGCTAAGATGTGAAAGGAGTAAAGACACAAAAATTGATAAACTGTGTGCAAATTCAAAAATTTATTCTCAGACTCCACAGTTTATACATATATTTACAAAATCTTATACAAAACAGGTTGGCTCCATGAAAGGGGTGTTAAGTTATCCTAGTAACCCCAGATACTGGAATCACATTAGATTATATTGAAAAAGAACTGTACAAACTGGATCCAAACAAAGCGCAAGGATGAGATGGAATTAGTAACATTGACCTGAGAACACTTTAGCAAGAATTTATGCTACCATAATATCTATTATTCACTAGGTCATATAAATATGGGAAATTCCTCAAGATTCAAGCACACACTTATTAAACCTGTCTTTAAGGGAAAGGGGAGTAGACAAGCTCAGAGTCATATAGACCCTTAAGTCTACTTTCATGTTCTGGAAAAATAATGGAGAAGGTAGTATTGGATAAGTTATTGTCAGAACTGGATAGGTTGGGACTTAAAACCATACATCAGCATGCATATGTTGAAAACAGATCTATTACCACATGTAACATGATGTTCTATAACAATATAATAACAGCTATGAATGAAAAATTGTGCTGTGATGTGATTTGTATAGATTTAACTTCAGCATTTGACAGGGTCATACACAAAACACTGACCAATAACTTAGTACAACTAGGTATTGATGTACTCTTGATAAGATGGAAATCTGCATGGCTTACAAATAGGACATGGCAAGTATCATACAGCAAGTGGACAGGTGAAATCCTTGGTTACAGTTAGGGTGTCCCACCGGGCTCTGTCCTAGGCCCTTACTTGTTTAAATTGCATCTTTCAGACCTAACTTTTCCATGTGAGGTGTTCTACAGTCTATATGCAGATTACCTGAAATTGGTAAACTGATTACATGTGTTACAGATAAGGCATGTCTCCAAAATAACCTGACTAAATTGATCATTGGGCACAGGGCAATAATATGCTATAAATACATCAAAAACTAAGCATATGAGATTTGGGAGACATAAATTGAAATGTGAATATTTAATGCAACGCACAGTGATTGAAACTGTACACTCGTTTAAGGACCTGGGTATATGGGTAGATTCAGCTATGAGTTTTTCTAATCATATGAACTAACTGGTTAATCATAGTTATAGAACTATAGGTTGTATAAAAAGATTTATAAAGTCTAGGAAATCAAAAATTATGAAGTCATTGTTTGTTAGTTACATTAGGCCGTAACTTGAGTATGGAATAACAATATGGAAACCCTAAAAGAAAACAAATATGAGTAAACTGGAAGTAGTACAGCATAAATATACCAAGGGCCACCCATGGATTTGAAAATTTAAGTTATGAAAGACTAAAATATCTGAATTCGTACAGTGTCTCTTACATATCTAAGATGAGATCTTATTCAGACATATATGGCATTTAGAGACAACTACTTCTGGGAATGTTTAGGGTTATCAAAAAGTACTAGAGAATCATCAGATAACCTATGTAGAAGGTTCTCTACGACTGAGAAGTGTACTAATTGGTTCTCTGACAGAGTAGCTGATGCATGGAACAGACTACCAAATTACATTAAAGCAAGTACTAGTTCAGATATTTTTAAGAACAGCCTGGACACTTATTATGGGAACAAGTGTTTTGGTATATTGGCTAGAAGGGCACTAATGCCTCTGCTTGAAATATTTGTATGTATGTATGAGCTGGTTTTTGTAACCTAGTCTTAAATTTCCATTTAGATATATGTGTGTGTGTGTGTGTGTGTGTGTGTGTATATATATATATATATATATATATATATATATATATATATATATATATATATATATATATATATATATATATATATAATATATATATATATATATATATATATATATATATATATATATAATATATATATATTTGAGGGACACTGCAGGACAGAGACAAAAACATCATTATTGCAATTGCCTTTCATATCAAATAAAATACCACTAATGCTTCTTACCTAAGGAATAATAAAAGTGTACATGAAATATCCACAGAGGGGGCAACAGGAATAAAGAAGGAGAAGCCATTCTAGACTTCTGTCTGGCAAATGGCTTGATAGCAGTCATCACATGGTTCAGAAAGAGAAACAGTCACAAGATCACATACAAGAGTAGCCAACATGCAACTCAGGTAGACTTCCTCCTAGTAAGGAAAAGGCACTGGGGCAGAATCCATGATTGTAAAGTCATCCCCAGTGAAACAGTCGGTCCACAGCATAAACCATTAGTTGCCACAATCAGCTGTAAGCAGTGGTCAGAGAAGGCTCTAAGGTCAACAGAGACCAGGCTGAAGACCTGGAAGTTGACTGGAAAGAAGGTACAGCAGTTCAAGGAATTACTCAGGGAGCACCCCAAGAAGAGGAAGAAATAGGTGGAGTTGAAGAAGAGTGGCAGCAGCTAAAAACAGCATGTGTTAGGACTGCAGAAAAGATATGTGGCTGAGCCAGGTATGGAAATAAAGTACATAAGGAAAGCTGGTGGTGGAATGCAGAAGTCCAGGAAGTCATCAAAAGAAAGAAGGAGTGCAGGAAGAAGTGGGAGACAGAAAAGACTGACCAGGCTAGGAAGGACTACTGGTTGGCTAACAAACAATCTAAGAAACAAGTTGCAATAGCAAAGAATAGGTTTATCGGAGGCACAAAGAAACTATATCAGGTTGCAAGGCAAACACAGAAAGATAAAGAAGATAGTCAGACACCCTTCATAAGGGACGCCAGCAACAACCTGCTCACCAGTCCACAGAACATCAAAGGCAGATGGAAGGTGTATTTCCAGCAGCTTTTGAAAGAAGAAAACCCAACAGAAGCTGTACTGCCCCAGAAACAGCCTACAATGAGAGAAGAAGAGGAGCCCACCCTAGAAAAAGTAAGAACAGCACTAAGGAAGATGAAGTCAGTGAAAGCAGCAGGCTTGGATGAGGTTACAGCAAATATGATAAAGATGCTGGGTGAGACAGGGAGAAATGGCTCCTAAGGTTACTAATAGCAATGTGGAGAGAAAAGCGTGTCCCAGATGACTGGAGAATAAGCATACTCATGCCAGTGTACAAGAACAAAGGGGACATCCACAACTGTGGGCAGTACAGAGGGATCAAACTCCTACCACATTGCATGAAAGTTCTAGAGAGGGTGATTGATAAACGAATACACAGAGTAATAGAATGTAAGATGTGAGATGAGCAGTGTGGATTCAGATCAGGATGCAGTACAATTGACCCGATGTTTGCTTTGAGACAGATACTTGAGAAGAAGCTAGAGATGAGGAGAGAGTCCAACTGGGAATTCCTAGACTTGGAGAAAGCATATGACAAGGTCCCAAGAAAGCTAATCTGGGCAGTACTGCGGTGGTTTGAAGTCCCGGAAACATTGGTAGAATTAGTGCAGGCTATGTACAAGGACCCAGTGACTCAAGCACGAACAGTATTTGGCCTTACAGAGGGGTTCCCAGTGGGAGTGGGTGTATATCGGGGTTCAGCTCTGAGCCCACTGCCGTTCATACTGGTGATGGACTACATTAGCAAACAGGTTGGAGGAGACAGATCAACAAAGCTGCTGTATGCAGACGATGTGGCAGTACAGGCAGACTCTAAGCTAGAACTTCAGCAAAGGATAGAAGAATGGAATGAAAATCTGAAGGCACATGGGATGAAACTAAGCACAGGTAAGACGGTGGTAATGGCGGCAAACTGGGGAAATCAGAAGAAGCTGAGAATAGAGATAGAAGGGAAGATAGTGGAACAGGTAAACAGCTTCAAGTATCTGGGAGGGGTTGTTGAGGAGAAGTGTAGTCTGAAAGAAGAGGTCAGAGCTAGACTCAGAGGGGCTGCAGCCAACTGGCATAGAGTATCAGGAGTAGTCTATGACAGACAAGACAGTGGTGTGACCAGTACTACTGTATGGTACAGAAACCTGGGCAGAAAAGGCAGAACAGTTGAAGAAGCTAGAGGTGATGGAAATGAAGTGCCTGAGAAAGGTGGTAGGATGCACACTGTGGGACAGACAAAGAAATGAGGACATAAGAGCAGAAGCCAAAGTAGCTCCAATTGCAGAAAAGTTCAAAGAGAACAGATTATGGTGGTTTGGACACATGTAGAAAAGCAGAAGACAATCTGGTGAGGAAGATTTGGGACAGACAGGAAGAAGGTAAGAGGAAGCGAGGACATCCAGCAAAGAGGTGGATGGATTGTGTGAAAGAAGATCTGCAACAGTCAGGAATGAGTGTTGAAGAAGGCAGGAGTGTGGCACTGAATCGAGAGAGTTGGCGACAGTTAACATGATACCCCGACCCCATGTAGACAAAAAAGGGGGGGATGATGATTTGGAACAGAAGGCATTATGGTTTTAAGGACCAGATCATTTAAAATGTTCCAGGCATTTGTTGAGAAATACGTCATATTCTACACCATAGTAGATTTTACTGGGAGAATCCCATTGAAATTGTTTGATGCCATAAACACAATTGATTTAAGCTGTTATGGTTAAGGCTGTATCTGTCCAGCTGCATGGTTTCCAGAAGGCTTCACTTACATCCTAATTGGAATAGTCTCAAGATAGAAGTACAGCACTCACGTTGTAGAAGTCTTTTCTGAAGTCCTACCAAATAGCAGGAACTCATGTTGCTCAAAGAGGTCTAATGGTATAAAGATGATAGTGACTTCAAACGTAATATAGAATAAGAGTTCATATGCTTTCTATAAAGCTTCATATGGATTTTTGGTTAGCGACACACCAGAGGCTAATATCGTGATTCTTGTTTGATATCCATTGTATATTGGATCTCATTAGAAATG
Source organism: Protopterus annectens (assembly GCF_019279795.1). Lineage (NCBI taxonomy): Eukaryota > Metazoa > Chordata > Ceratodontiformes > Protopteridae > Protopterus > Protopterus annectens. The sequence continues at coordinate 1,168,719,126 of NC_056737.1, read as the reverse complement.
TAATCCAAAAATGTCAAAAACTGGCACAAGAGATCATTTGTGTTACAAAAGTAACCCACCATATATATAGTTTTCAGCTACCTGACAGTGTGAGCATTAGCTCTAAATGACCGTTTCTGTTGCCTTGACACCCTGACCCCATTTGCAAAAATGGGAAAAAGGGTTGATGGATGGATATTCAAACAAATTTGTGGAAGAGTGTGCAAAAGAGGCCTTAATGGCAGCGCCTTTAGTGTGATGAAAAATCTGTTCATCAAAAGTGAAATAATTGCATGTCAAGCAGAAATGAGTAAGTAGGTGATCTCTGGGGAAGTTACCAGCAAAATGTTTTAGTGCTTCAAAGAATGTCATTATGTTTAATGCTAACATATAAACTAGTTAAACCAATTGTAAGAAAAATCTATCTGTATGTCATATCCAGTAAATTTTCTACAAACATGCCAGTCATGAAAAAAACATCAGGTGCGAAACTAGGGAAGACAGTAAGTTGTAAATAAAATTCAAACCACTGACGCCAAAGGATCAGGGACAAAGTTGAAGATGAAAAAAGCAAGTTCTTAAAATGAAGTCTGTGAGATACAATGCAGCTTGAGTGCTTCCATCTTTGTTAGAAACAAATAAACCAAACACATCTTTGGTAATGAATACTGCAAAACATGTCAGATAATGAACCCCAGTAATAGTACTGACATATAAAAAAAACAAATATTGAGAGATGTACACATTTTGTACAAAAAACTAAAATCTCCTTAATGTAAACACACTTTTTGTGTTAATAATATAATTTAGCCCTGATTTAGTCATTAATCACATCATCTGACTCTGCATCTCCTTGACCTCCAGTAAAGAATGCAAGTCACATGATCTCCCAGCCCTGGGGGCACACTCAAGAAAAAAAAAGTAAACCTTTTGAAATTATTACATTCTGTAGAATGCTTAAAGTAGTGTCACACTTCTGTCTCCTACCATATGTAAATTCTCTAATTTAACTTCCTTTTTTGCTTTTCCAGTATAAAAAGCAGTACAGGTAATACATGTGGCTATATAAACTATTCCTTTTGAAGTGCAACATTATCCACTGCTTGGTCTAAATGTTTATTTCAAGGATGTAACAAAACACCAAGTCTGTTGTTGATATAATCGTATCTATACATGCCACATGTAAACATGCCAAAAGTACCATTACTACCACTATAATAAAATGACGATATTCCAATAAATCACTGATGCATGATTCTGTATACGCAGAACAAAGTGAATGATATCACCAGGGACAGAAGGCCACAATGGGAAGGCAGTGTACACAGAGTTCCTGCCCAGAGATGAAGTAGTTCCTCTTATCCCTGTCCAGGAGAGAAACCACACACTTATACCAGAAGGAGGCCTGGATGTGGAGGCTGGACTAGTGGTGACAGCATGTGCATCTGTAAGGGATGCACCAGGTTGGTATGTCCATGTACCAGTACTGTAGTACAGTAGTTCACTATCGTCACTGTTGTAAAATGCTAAATCTGTACATTGGGGGTGCAGAAGCCGCTACCCATGCAAAAGGTACATATGTGTCCTTTGACTTTATAATCACTCGGCATGTATTTGTGTATGTGTCACAACATGGTAGGGGTGTTGCATATGTTTTTCATAGCACCAGGATTTTATTTATTTCTGCCTTCACATTTGACACTTGTATGGGGTCAAGGACAACAGGATGGGACATGCCTGTTGTTTGTGAAACACTGATGTTAGACAGTGCTAGCAGGTTGCCCACAGGACATTCGGATGGAACAGTGACACTGTTAGCAGAGTTAACATTGGAGGGCCCACTACCACCCACATATACAGACATGGCTGTGGAGGCCATTGAGGCACATGACCTCCATCCCCTGTGTTTAGTGATGGTTGGCCTGTCCATGGAAGCTTATAACAGGGTGCCCTGTCCTCACCTGCATACATGATGGCACAGGGCAGTACTTCCTCTTTGGTGCATGTACACAACATACAGGAGATGCATATTGGTGGCCATTGCTGCCATAACTCCTAGACTGTCACCTTGGGCATCCATCAGTGAATGTTCAGATTAGTGATCGAGACAGAGGCACCAGTATTCCATCAGAGATGGACAGTATGATATGAGGCATGGGTGAGGACATATGTGAGGGCCTGCAAAACCTGCACACTAACCTGGCATTTAGGCACAGGAAGCAGAGAAGTATGCTTAGGGCAGTGGAGGGCCACTTGGCATCTATTGTGATTGTGCAGTTATTGTTTATCTTAGCTATACTGGAGGTCAACTGGATGGAGCTCAGTGACAAGGCAGGGATCCACAACTCTCCCACATCACTGCAGGGCCTGTGTCACCCACTATACATCCTTTGGCTACCTCCACCCCTGGATATCTGGGCACCCATAGTTGTGGCCGGTGCTTCTCTGGCTTCACTGTGGTTACACCCTACAGTGCCAACCAGTTGGATTCACAAAGTTCCACATCATTCATGCTGTTTAGTGATGCCCAGCCTGCAGTGCCACAGTGAGGCCATCTTCATGGATGTAGCCGTCATACTCCTTACATAAACAGTTCCCGTAAATGCTGCTGATATTTCACTGGCTCCACGGTGGGCACACCCCACTTGACAAGCTGGTCTGGGTTATGCAGTTCCACACCAGCCATGCTATGTAGTGGGGTCCAGTGTGCAGCACCATAATGGGGCCATCCACATTTTACCTGTCCCCTCCTGTAGGACCACAGCAGATACAGTGTACATGCTCAAGAAAATACTGTTCCATCTGTTGCACAGATGCCTTGTTGTGCAATTACTACAGGGCCAACTAGACTGTCCAGTCAGCGTTTCACATCTGGAAACTAAGCCGAGTTAGACAGTGTGCTACCCGACTCATCACAGCCACAACGCCTTGTGTCTGGCTACCACATCTACATGCTATTACCCTTCCACATATGTTAGTATTGCTGTTTTCTGCCTCTGTAGTGCAGCACACTTGTGTAAATGGTGATGACTGTGTTCTGCTCACCCTTTTAGACTTGAGTGGATTTGGTAATTCTTGATGTGCAGTGTGACTGGTCAGTGCACTGTACTGCATAGGCTAGGTATACGACTGCATGTATCAGTTTTATTCTATGTTGTCATTGTCATGGTCTGTAGTTGCCTGTCATGTGAAGCTGGCCATTCGTCCACTGCTTGCTCTGGCATGTCTGCCTCTCCAATGATGTAGCATTGCTGTAGTTGTTCACATAGAGCCATGTTGTGCAATTTGGCACAGATGACTGATATCTTGTTGCAAGTCTCTGGACCTTACCACAGAGCACCACCAAAGGTATCTAGGCAACAGAAGTTGGCCTTCAACATGCTGAACATATACTCAATGTTCATATAAGTTTGTGACAATGTGGTGGTGATTGCTATCCAAGCCATGGTCTGAGGACCGTGGATAGGAGGACTTCAGCTTCAGCTCAAAGACATGTCCTGCATCACCTGAATCACACAGTAGTGGACAGCATTATGAGTGGACTGCATTCTACACACCTGTGGGGTTTGTTTTCTGAAGCAGACATCTTGCATCTGGCAATTAGATCACCCTGTGGAAACTCACCCTGCAGAAACTGCTGGTATAGTTTCATTCTTGTGTACCAGGTGTGGGAACTGTGAAAAATGCGAGAACTGCCTGGCTGTCTGCATGAGCACATGGCAAACAATGCTCTCTGCTTTCATGCCATCTGACAGTTGATGGACTGGGAATCTTTTTGGGTGATATACTGGACACCAGGTGGTAGAGATGGGTTTTTCACAGCAATGTGGATTTAGGTGCTAGACCGCAGAACCTCTGGGAAATGGGCTGTGTCATACAATGCCTACATTATGGCATTTCTTTCTTCTATCATCCGTGGGAACCACATGTGCTGTCATACATGCCACATGATCACACCAAGGAGCTGGTGCAGATGCCTGTGAAGCTTCCAATTTGTCCCCTGCCAGATGCTTGAAAGCCCCTTAGCGAAAGTAGTTAACGCTACACAGAGCTTAGTGTAAAGCTTTGAAAAGGCATTCCACACACACACACACAGCCATGATTCCATGTGGGATGGCAGATGTGTGCAAAGCTCCTGTACGGTATATTTTGTCGACAAAATAATGGAGAACTATGCCTCTGTCAGGGAGGTTGATGGCAGGTCAACCACTGATGGAATCTTCTGTGACATGGAGGACATTAGCAAACAACATGATGACCACTGGTCACAAGGAAGGCCTCTAACAATTGCTGATCATCTAACATTTGCTGATCATCTACAACAGATGCTAATCTTTCCATCTTAACACAGAAGGTGATCCTGTTCAGTGATGAATCACCAGGTTCAGAATAGCTGGTTGCCACAATTTGTTATGATGTGTTTATCTTTTTCTGACTCACGTGGCCATATTTGATGTTATTTGCATGTGCAGTGTCTCTCATTTCTGTAAAGTCTATCATTTGCATGTCATTGTGTAGTTATTTAGACATGATGCCTATCACACTATTTTTACATATTGTAATTATGCTTTGTGTCTCTGACTTGCCCCCTCCCTGTCCATCATTACTCACCATATAATTTTGCATAATACACTGTGTTGGTTATTTTTGAATACTCCCATGATTTATTTTTTTACAATAGACAGCTGTTCTGTTTGAGCTGAATTACTGTATTGTAAATTTACAAACTTTAGGCATCTTCCAGAACTCTGATCGTTTGTCATTATGATCCCCATAAAGAAAGCTTTTGTATCTGTTGCTGTCTATAATTCCTGTTTATTTCCTTTATTTAGCCATCATCACTATAGATACTGGGATATGTGGACCCATGCTTTTGATACACTGATTGCATGACGTCACTAGCACTGAATTTTGGGAAGTTTTCTACTCTGTCTTCTGCCTTTTGTGTGTATTTATATTATCTGTAAGGGAAACACAAAATGTGTTATGGCCTATATCATCTTTTCTACTGTTTCATGTGCAGCAACTGCCCATGCACAAACAGTAAATAAGGCAGCTAGGATTCTTCTTAAGTTCAGTTGTTACATTAGCTATCATTTACAGTGTATGGAGAGGAAGAACCCCTTCCTCATATTCCGTCTGGTTCTACAAGGTCCTTGCCTGCACTGCCATCTTCATTATTACCCCTTTTCTTCCTGTTAATGGTAGCATAGCAGTTAAATACAACAGAATTGTTGAGACCCAGTCTAAGGTGAGTCAAGTGAAAGAGACTGTACTTTAGCATGGAGCCCCGCCTTCTCTGTTTATACCAAGAGAGAATTTTTTATATTTGCTTATTTAATTTGCTAAAATAAACCCCACCCTTAATTTAACTGCCTAAACATGCCCCCTTATTTTTATTCTTTTTGCAGATATATTATATTCATTGCCTGCTGTCTCATAGGCACTTTATTTAAAAAAAAAACATGTTTGAGGGGACAAACTACGTGCACTACTCTCATTAGTTACTTTAAGCCTTTGGCATTAGTATATCATAAGGATCGTGGGCACATAGGAAAAAAATGCTTCTTGCCCCCTCCAAAGGAAGTGAAGCATACTTCAAAATTATAGTTAAAGTATCTGGGGACTTGCTTTTCGATATGTATAGTGTTACAGCTCCATGCCTTCATGGCCATGCAAGCAAATTGCCCTTAGGAGTACTGTGTTGAGGATAGAGATGGAGCTGTGTAAGATTAACTCATGGAGGGAGATGGAGGTATGCAAGATGAACTGATGGAGGGAAATGCAGTTATGTAAGATCAACCGTTAGGGAGAGATGGAGCTGTGTAAGATCAGCTGATGGAGGGAGATGCAGCTTTGTAAGATCAGCTGATGTAGGGAGATGGAGCTGTGTAAGATCAGCTGATGGAGGGAGATGCAGCTTTGTAAGATCAGCTGATGGAAGGAGATGGAGCTGTGTAAGATCAGCTGATGGAGGGAGATGGAGCTTTGTAAGATCAGCTGATGGAGGTAGATGGAACTTTGTAAGATCAGCCGATGGAGGGAGATGGAGATGTGTAAGATCAGCTGATGGAGGGAGATGCAGCTTTGTAAGATCAGCTGATGGAAGGAGATGGAGCTGTGTAAGATCAGCTGATGGAGGGAGATGGAGCTTTGTAAGATCAGCTGATGGAGGGAGATGGAGCTTTGTAAGATCAGCTGATGGGGGAGATGGAGCTGTGTAAGATCAGCTGATGGAAGGAGATGGAGCTGTGTAAGATCAGCTGATGGAGGGAGATGGAGCTTTGTAAGATCAGCTGATGGAGGGAGATGGAGCTGTGTAAGATCAGCTGATGGAGGGAGATGCAGCTTTGTAAGATAAGCTGATGGAAGGAGATGGAGCTGTGTAAGATCAGCTGATGGAGGGAGATGGAGCTTTGTAAGATCAAATAATGGAGAGAGATGGAACTGTAAGATCAACTGATGGAGGGAGATGGAACTGTGTAAGATCAACTGATGGAGGTATATAAGATCAACTGTTAGGGAGAGATAGAGTTACATAAGATCACTTGATGGAAGGAGATGGCGCTGCATAAGATCAACTCATAGAGGGAGATGGAGCTGTGTAAGATCAACTGATGGAGGCGCTAGACATATTATTCCTTATTACAGCTTTTAACATAGGGATCATTAAAACATGCACAAGAGGTTTCTACACTTTTGCACCTCTAGATTTTTGTTCATGGCGGTACTTTGGCCTGTGCTTGGGGTACTCTTTTGAGCCTTTAGTCCAAGTCCAGACATTGTAGACCCAAGGTATAGACCTAGAGCCACGAGGTTTAAATGGAAATGAGGGCTGTCATTCTTAGTTAAGATACTTCTAAGGCTCATCTCGGCTGTTTTTCTTTCATATCCGCAGTGGTGGTGCTGTGGTAGTATTGTCGCCTCACAGTAAGACGCTGTCCGGTTTGATTCTCAGCTAGACCGTCTTCTGCGTGGAGATATGCGTGAATGGGCGTACCTTCGTTGAAGGTTGTGCGTCAGGGCTGGCAACTCAGCACGTAAAAATCAACTGCCAATCATTTAGCAGACGGGAGTTCCGCTGTGGCGACACCTAACCGGGAAAAGCCGAAAGACACACATACACTGCTGAGTAATATTGTTTCAATTAACTTAAAAAAACACAGTATTCGTTATTGGCTGTAGATAAAAGATCTTTTTCCAAGCTGGTTCCTGCATACTGCATTTTGCTGCACAGCAACATCACTGCAACATTGACATTTAAGCTACTTAAGAAAAAAATAAAGCAACATCTATCAGATAAGTTTAAGGTACCTTTTTTCAGATATTCTGGCTTAGATCACACAAAATCTAATATCACCTGTTGCTACACTAATATGTTGGCTTTCTTAGTGAACTGTGCGGTTCAGCTATGCTGTAATGTGGAAATTTCTCTGCTAATTGACATATTTTCTCCTATTTCATGATGTATTAGCTATCAGTCAACAAGTTCATCATGAATAAATGTAAGCCATGAGATTCTATGTATTTAAATTTGGAAAATGATTTCAGTTTATTTTGTGTTTGATGTATATATAAACTTCATTGAGTAGTTCTTCCTGCCTTGTCACCAGAGTCATGACGGAAAAGCGTTACTGGCCAGCCCAGTCATCCAGTTAACCAGTTATTGTAGCAGATAAGATGAAGTTGCTTCTATCTTCTTAACAGAGAAGCTATTTTTCTCCCAGCTCTTCAGAGTTTTAGTAACCGTGCTGAGCAGACTTCAGTCACTGAGTCATGGACAGGACCACCAAACCGCAATGCTTGTTGTACGATGGGTTTGTAGAAAATTTGACATTTTCACAACCTCACAAATACTAACTTGTTACTTTGCTTCCTTGTGCATTGTCCTTCTGCTGGTTATGGTTTTGTGCATCCATCCCTTCAGCCTTTAAAATAAAAGACACTTCTGAAAGTTTGTTTGTGTCTTTCGGCTTTTCCCGCTTAGGGGTCGCCACAGCGGAACTCCGGTCTGCTAAAGATTGGCAGTAGATTTTTACGTGCTGGCTTGCCGGGCCTAACGCACAACCTTCAACGAAGGAATGTCCATTCACGCATGTCGCCACACAGAAGACACTTTAACTGAGAATCGAACGGGCAACGTCTAACTACACTTCTGAAAGTACAAGTGCTTAATCTGCATTTAACGATATGGCCTTCTCTTGTTCACCTTTGTTTATTAATATTCTCCCTTTCATAGGAAAATAGCCTCGGTCTGTATGCACCATGAAGGTTCTGTTTGTTTGTCCAGTAGTTTCTGAAAGCAGAGCCATTACCCTCTGTAGCATTATCAACTAATATCACTGAGGAATTTTTTGAAGTCAGTCTGTGGTTTGTTAAACATTCTTATTTCCTGAAACCAAAAACCTTAACTAGAGTGCGGCCTGGAAGATAAAATCTTTAATGTATCCTTTGAATTATCTGTTCATATTTGCTTTAACTGTCTCAGTCTGGCCTTCAATGCCTTCCTATTAAAAATGCTTTGCTTACTCTGATCAGCTTTCTTTTCCATGAACGATTGAAGCGCTTCGTTAGAGGTGTCACATATATCTGAGACATGGTTGATGTAAAACTTCAAGCCCATGATCTGTTCCTACCTTGGGAGCTCATTTTCTTTCTTAAAAATGGTGTGGCGTCTTTTGAGACTGTCAGAAGCAGTAACATAGACTGCCTATCACGAAGCAATAATTTTAAGTTAACTGCACAAGGGATTATTAACTTCAGACTCTGATGTGTCAGAGCTGCCTTTTTAATTACAATGACACAGTATTTTGCATAAGAATTTTATGTTTCTCATGCAAATGGTATTGGGATTTATAGTCTGTCAGACTGGGCACTTTTCGGATTAGTACTGCAGAGACTTAAAGAAGGTGAGATGCTGTTTGTGCAGCTTATGGATATAAATATTGACAAGCAGCTCTAGAGAGTGGACTTGTCTTCTCGTATGCTACATAAAGGAGTAACTGTACCTTGTGTTAGCCGTCCATGCTGCAGATGTTTTCCTACCCGTCATTTGTTAACCTTTGAGACATTATCAGTCTCCCCACAGTTACTATGCCCTGCCCCCCCTTTCATTTGAATGTTGCTCGTACATGTACATGAAGACACTGTGTTATTTAAGGTGTTGCATTTCAATACATTTCTGTTTCTCTGAAGTGTGTTTCTTTTTCAGGTTATATAGAGTCTGTTATGTGATGAGACTTCTTAGCTGCATCTTTCGAATGTTATACCTGAAAACTTATAGTGACCTCTCATTTATTTATTTATCTATTTATTAACATTCGTTTATCAGGAAAGTCCAACTGGGTAATAAGTACCTATTTTCTCCAGAGAGTTAGATGGTATCAAGTAAGAGAGTAATATAGATGTAATTAAAAAAGCATATGTACATACAGTTTGATGGTAGAATACAAAGTATACAGTAAAGCATGAAAAGACACCAGTGATATACTAACATAAAAAGGCAGTTAAATGTCACAGTCATTGTTTACAAAAGTGTTAGTATACAATGATATACTAACATAAAAAGGCAGTTAAATATCACTGTCAATGTTTACAAAAGTGTTAGTATACAGTGATATACTAATATAAAAAGGCAGTTAAATATCACAGTCATTGTTTACAGAAGTGTTAATATACAGTGATATACTAACATAAAAAGGCAGTTAAATATCACAGTCATTGTTTACAAAAGTGTTAGTATACAGTGATATACTAACATAAAAAGGCAGTTAAATATCACAGTCGTTTACAGAAGTGTTAGTATACAGTGATATACTAACAAAAAAAAGCAGTTAAATATCACAGTCATTGTTTACAGAAGTGTTAGTATACAGTGATATACTAACAAAAAAAGGCAGTTAAATATCACAGTCATTGTTTACAGAAGTTAGTATACAGTGATATACTAACATAAAAAGGCAGTTAAATATCACAGTCATTGTTTACAGAAGTGTTAGTATAGTGATATACTAACATAAAAAGGCAGTTAAATATCACAGTCATTGTTTACAAAAGTGTTAGTATACAGTGATATACTAACATAAAAAGGCAGTTAAATATCACAGTCATTGTTTACAAAAGTGTTAGTATACAGTGATATATACTAACATAAAAAGGCAGTTAAATATCACAGTCATTGTTTACAAAAGTGTTAGTATACAGTGATATACTAACATAAAAAGGCAGTTAAATATCACAGTCATTGCATCTATTGATTAGTATACTCTGTTATGCCAGGAAATGAAATATACACAGTATGTACTATTTTTCTTCATCTCTGTGTCTCCCCATACGCAAGCAGACATATTGTTTTTACCGACAAAATGTTGCATTGAATGGACATTTTCATTTTTGTTTTTTGTTTGTTTTTTTTTTGTATCTGACCCTGGCCCTTATCTTCCTTAGTTATCCCATTGTCCCTTTATTCCTAACGTGGTTATTTGGTATAGTTAGCTGCTATCTCTGGGGTTACGGTTTTAAGTTAATTAAGTCATACACTTGATTCTGTCCTTTATCTTTGGCTATAAAAGCATCCATTTTATATCACTCATTGAACTTACCTTTGTACTTTTCAATTCAGGAGATGTCCGGGGTTAGAAGACCAAATGAGATTGATCCCATAAAACTAGCATTCTTGCTTTCTGATAAGATCTGTGCTAGACAGATCTAGGATTTTAGGTTCACTCCAGGCCTCTGCTCACTGTTTGTGTGAACTTTGTGAACACTATGCTCATGTTTGTTTTCTCCATGTACCCCCCCAACATATCAAGAGACTAAATTTGTGCAGATATATGTGCTGCATTTACTCTTGTCCCTGTATCCCTTGTCATGACAGAAAAGGGTGTTTGGTAAACTTGCCTGATTAATAGAATATAGATAAGTCAGTCAATAAATACAAGTATGGCTATCAGGGTGCCGAGAATTCTCCTTCACTACCGTCTGTATAGCCCATATACTGGTTTGCACTCTCGACATCTTTGCCTATGTTCTCAGACAAGTTATACTGCCATGATGAATACAAGATACTGAATCAAAGGACTTAGAAAACTGCAAGTAGATATCATCCATGCCATCAGTTTTGTAGACCCTCTTTAGTATAAGCACATTCTCCTTTAAATCATGGAGAAGTTTTGAAGCCAGGAAATATAGTTTCTGTCAGAAGTGAGAGAAGCATCACCATCTAGTCTGGTCATTTATCTACTGAAAGGATAAATTCACAAACTCAAGTAACCAGCAGCCTATGCATTCTCTATAGTATAGCATTTGGAACTGTTACAGAAACTGCTGTTGTGTTCTGGTACATAATTTATTTATTTATTGACATTTGATTACCAGGAAAGTCCAACTGCGTGAAAGACCATTTTCAGCAAAGACCCAGGGAAGAAACCTCCAAATATTACAAAACATTTTAAGAACAATAATTTTACAATCTTTAAAAATAATACAAAAATAAACATGATGTAAATAACTATACGAAATTAGACATAATATGAAAACATTGGTTGAGAATAGGTACAAGTTACCTGACAGTGATTTAATAGTTAAGAGAAATTTTAACCAGTTTATAGAGAAATTAAAGGTAAGTTAGTGTAATACAAACAGGAACTGCAGTACAAAGTGAGAGAAAATAAGGCTTATGATACAGTATATTTAGAGAGAAAGCAGGAGAGAAATTGATAGAAGTAAGGAAGTGAGCGATGACAGGAGAGTAATGACATGTTAGGTATGAACAGGTATGTGTCCACATTTAGGATAGGAGGGAGGGTACTGACCTGATTAACACAGGAGTTCTAGGCCTTAGCAACAAGGTACAATGTCCAGCAAATTTAATAGGTTTTTGGTCATTGGATCGTAATGACCCACTAGGAACATAGTTGCATAGAATGTTATTTAGTGCTGGACATCATCATCTGTGAACTGAGGGGGTAGAGCTAGGAGCTAAACCTTCTATTTAAGGGGCGAAATAAAACATTTCAGAACTTTACTAGAAAGGCTCACCCAGACTCTGCTATACTTTGTTTTGAGGGAAATGTTAGTTTGCTTTTGTATTACTTCATTGCCTTTTTCTATTTTGAATACTGTGATTTGTTTTCTTTACCTTGTGTTTTAGTTGTATCCTGCTTTTAACTGCATATTAAAACTTGAAAAGAGACCACAGCTCTGTCTCTTGTGAGTCAGGCAGAATTTTTCCCCACCCTCCCATCCAGTTACTGTTGTGTTCTTAAATACCACTGCCTTTCTAGTTGCCTGCCCCTTATGTTAATTTGACCACATACCTCATTTCCTCTCTGCTTTTACTGGCTTGTGTAAGCGCAAAATTATCATTTTGTGAAATCACTCCCCTTCAACTATTTAAATTTATTGGCCATCCTACTGTATTCCATAGCACCAGAATACAAAAGTGACCCACCCCCTTTCAATCTATCTTGCTGTTTTAAAAATAGTGACTCTGCACTAAAACTTAACTTTTTAGACAGTTAAAACTTGTTACCTACTTTCACATCTAAATCCTCTAGTGCACACTGCAGTGTTTAGGATAAACCATTGTTCCATCTTACCTTTAAGCATTCCTGTGACTAGCACTTGCTCTAAAACCTGATGGAAAGCACTAGGAAGCCTTAAACTGATACAAGCACTCAACTCTCCTGGTTAATAAGAAGAAATTAATCGTAGGCACTAAGCCTGTAATTGCAAAGTACCTTGCTAAGGTAAGGGAAAACAGCTCTTGTACTTTACAAAAAAAAACCACCAAACCAGGCATGTCCAGGGGTCAGCTTCTGGTGATTTCTCATGTCCACCTGATGAATCTGGGCATACTGGGGCAATGCACCAATTGCCTCATGTACACAGACAGCCATCTCCTCCTACCACCCAACACTACAACCTGCGAGAGATGCACTTACATAGCCAAACTGGAAGCAAAGCTCTCTCCACCCAAGATTGTGCTAGACAGTCAAGAGGACAAGGTTAACACCCGCACTAACCCTCAAGCAACACATAGCCCTTCTAAGCCAACACCACCAACACCCTCACATAGCAACACTAAACCCTCATATGTGGAGGCCCTTAAGAGTAACCTGCCCAAGCAACAAGGATCTCAGAAGCTGAAACGCAAACAAACACCAATCACAACCAAAGTGTCACATAGCTCGCAACACCAGTGTGCCACCCAACAACAGCCCCTAAGGCAAGACAACATAACCAACACTTTAGTCATAGGTGACTCTATAGTCAGGCACAATGATGTCCCACTCACCAGCCTGAACAAGGAGAAAATTACATTTAGCTAGCTGCCTGTTGGGTGCCAGTATCCGCCACATAATGCATGCAGTCAAGTCACTCCAAAACAAGTACAAATATGACTCTGTCATTGTCCATGTTGGAGTGAATGATTTGAGATGTACCTCCCTGGACTACATGAAAAGAGACATGAAAGAGCTCTCGGATCATGTGGCCCAGGCAGGTATGACCCTAGCCCTGAGTAGCATCCTGCCTTCACCCAGAATGATACCACAGTATAAGGACAAAATGATTGACTTCAACAATTGGCTAAGCTTCTGGTGTCATTCAAAGGGGATCCAGTGTTTGTCTGCCTGGGATGACATGATCGACAGACCATGATGCTTTGCCAGAGATGGTCTGCACCTGTCGTCCCTGGGATTCAGGTTACTGGCTAAGGCTCTTGACACCCCTATAGTGCCTTTTTTAGGCAAAGTTCAAAGGACAAAACCATCACTGTAACGGGTACAAGCATGCAAAATCTGAAGGTAATGCTACTTAATGCTAGAAGTCTAAACTTCAAAATGCACTCTCTCAAGGCACTCCTAAAAATGGAGAACATCAATATCTGTGCAGTAACTGAGACCTGGTTCAAGGCTCCAGAGAGCACCCCTGCAGTACCAGGCTACAAACTCTTACCACACTTTTCGGCCACCAAACTAGGACTGAAACAGTAAAGGTGGTGGAGTGTCCATATTCACCAAGGATATTCACACCACCAAGTTAGGTGCCGGACACAATGCGTCTGAAATTCTCCAGGAGCAACTAACACTAGGTAAGACTGCAGTCCAAACTGTAGCTTGCTACAGATCCCCCACCTTGCCCCAAGATTCTCACACCACCTTTCTAAACATACTGGAAAATATTAAGATACAACCAAACACCTAATACTGGGTGGTTGCAACTACCCTGCCATTAACTGGGAAATCTACTCGTGTACCAACACCTTTGCCCAACGATTCTTGGAACTCATAAATTCCAATGCCTGGGATCAACTAATCCATAGTCTCACCAGGGGTTCCAATATCCTAGACCTGGTCATTACCAACATGGGAAATTGATGCTCCATGCCTATGGTCACCCTCTTGTCTGACCATAAGCTAATCACCCTTGACATCCACATCCCTCCCCCACCCCCTAGTAAGGAAACCTTCTCCAAAGCCAACTTCATGCTACTCAAGTCAAAAGTGGCAAACTTCATGACACCCATGCAGACGGGAACTGAAAGTTTGACTTTTGAATCCTACACTAAGGCACTGTACGAGCACATCCACTCGTGCATGAATTGTGCCATCCCAAACAGAACCAAGAACCAAGACGTTCCCCAACTAAAAAAGGAGGCCAATCTGGTGGTCCCCTGCCATAAACAAGCTTTACAACAAAAGGAAGAAATTGTTGCAGAAAAGTGGAAAACCCCAGGATGCAAAAAACTCCCTTATCAGTGCCAACTTCACCCCTCTCTCAACCCTTAAAGGGCCCATCTCAATACCGAAAGATTGCCCAATTTCAGTAAAAACCGCACTCTCCAAAGCTAAAAATGCAGCATCCATGAGACCAGATGACATCCCGGGCTGTGTACTACTTGAACTACAAAATGAACTGGCACCTCACCTAAGTGTCCTATTTAATCATAGCCTCGCCTCAGGCTTCGTGCCCACTGAGTGGCGCACAGCTACAGTTATCCCACTCCACAAGGGGGGATCCACCTTAGATCCTGGGAACTACCGCCCCATCAGTCTGATGAGCCTGATCTGCAAGGTCATTCAACATATTATCATGAAACTTATAAACAAAGACATTGGCAACCTTCAAACAGTGGACCCCACCCAGTTTGGGAAGGGCCGATCTTGTCTCCTGAACCTGATTGACGTCTTCGAATCAGTCTCCAGAGCTGTGGACGAGGGTGAGGCAGTCCACACAGC
The DNA here is from genome assembly GCF_019279795.1 of Protopterus annectens. Taxonomy (NCBI): domain Eukaryota; kingdom Metazoa; phylum Chordata; order Ceratodontiformes; family Protopteridae; genus Protopterus; species Protopterus annectens. The sequence continues at coordinate 1,168,703,905 of NC_056737.1, read as the reverse complement.
CTATCTGGACCTCGCTAAGGCATGCGACACCATCCCCCACTCTGGAGTCATAGATAAACTTACAAAGCTGGGCATTAATCCCTATGTCACTCGATGGGTTGCCAACTGGCTTCAGAACCCACATTGTAAAAGTAGCCAACTCCAAATCCAGCTCCAGACAAGTGACAAGTGGAGTGGAATGCCCAAATGATGTGGATATTCTACAAAAGGGCCTTACAGAAACAGATGCTTGGTGCCAGAGTAATGGGCTCAAGCTCAATACCAAGAAATGTATAGTTATCCCCTTTGGGAAAAAACATGTACCCGTGAATTACCACATAGGTGGCAGTACACTAAACACTGAAAGTGTGATAAGAGACTTTTAAGGACACAGGTGGACAGTGGTCTCACGTTCGATAACCACATCGCCACAACAGTCCAGAAATCTTTCTATGTGGCACACCTCATCACTAAGGGCTTTTCATCTAGAAAAAAGGAGGCCATTGTCCCACTGTACTCATCCCTTATTAGACCCATTATAGAATACAATGCCCCGTTTGGTATGTACCTCTCAAAACATCTGCAACAACTGGAAAGGCCACAGAAATACCTCACTAAAAGAATCACAGGCCTAAAGCAGATGCCCTATGCTGGCCATCTAAAAAAACTCCAGCTATACTCTGTCACATATCGTCTACTCAGAGGCGATCTCTGCTTAACATACAAGGCCATGTCAAACCCAGAGCTGTAGGACATGCTACACTTAAAGAAATCCCAGTCCCTCAGAGCCACATGCTGCAGGGATCTAAATCTTGTCATCACAATGAACAAAACATGCTGGAGGGATAGGTTCCTGACCCAGAGACTCCCCAGACTTTGGAATAGACTGCCCATACATGTCAAGCAGTGCGCCTCTTTGGCCGTCTTCAAAGGAAACCTTGATAATTGGATGGGAGAGAGGAAATTCACCCCAGGGATCATGTCAATCACCCTGCTAGACAGTAAGTAGACAGGAAGTAAATACTGTGGAAAGAAATAGCCAGGGAATTGTTATGGCTAGGCTTGTATAGGCCCTAGGGCTGATAGCCTAGTACCAACCTATGAACAAAGCAGATGGATTCTGGATAATTTTATTGGTGGTAAGAAGCTGTGTGTATGTTAGTTGGTAGGGTCGTTCTAACCAATTTAGGCTTTTTAGCTCTATACACTTGTGAATTTTGAAAAGTGTACTTGCTGCAAATTTACCAACTTTGTTATAACATTGTTTAAGTTTTGGGTTTTGTGATGTCTGAAGGTTAGTAAAGATGGGAGAACCATAAAGAAGTGTGGGGAGGAGATGAGTAGTGGCAAGTGTAGCTTTAGTTGCATTGGTGAGAAAGTTTTTTTGGCTGTGTAAAGCATATGCATAATGTGTCATTTTACTTTTGTCATCATATTTTCATGATTTTTGAAATGTGCATGAGTTGAAAAGGACCATTCTGACCAGATGACATATGTGTAAACTAAAAATAAATAAATACAGTGGAATATCATAATCAAAATGGTTTTGCATTTCTGTTTTCAAAATGCAGGCTGTTCTCTGAAATTGAGCTAAATTATAACTTGCAGTCTTCATAGTTTGATAGAGTTGATGACCAAGCTGAAGGCCTGGTGGACATCACAGAGATTGATGACCTTGGTTCCATGTTGTAACTTGCAGGTGGCCATGTCGTTTTCAGATTTTTATTTGAAGCTGTAACTTGATGGGTTGAGTTTGATTGACAGAGGGGGTTATTAGTATGGGGGAATCATCGAGAGATAAAGATGTCATGCATTGTGACAGGAGTAGTATTACCTTTGTTGACATTGGTAGATGATCATCACTGTCTGAAGTGACACCCCAACATCATGCAGAAGGATGGGACAAAGGGATTGTTGATAGATGGTTGGTTATCCTGTTGTTTTCTGGTCCATCCAGCTCACGCATGTTGTGAAGGCTGCCACCCTAGCTAGATAGAATTTTGTAGATAATTCTGTCATTTGTAAATATTAATATAAGCCACAGGCTTGTTCTCTTAAATGGAAGAAATTGTGTTAAATGTTGAACGTCAAAAGTGTAACAACTGTGCACTCTGCTGGAAAAAATCTGATAAGTCAAGCCTTATATGACTGTTTGATTTCAAACTCAGAACCGTGATGTCTGGACCAGCAGATTCTTTTTATTGTTTTGAGACCAGAGTTAATTGCTAGATTTTACATATATAATGTCTTTAATTGCTGTGGGTTCCTGACCAGGTGCAAGATCTAAGATATGTTAAACTCTGTTTCTGTGATCCTGGGAAACCAGTGATGTGTCAAGAATGATGTAATGTGAAGCAGTACTGTGTTATCAATTTAAGGACAGAAAGAAGGGACAGCATTTTGGATTTTGTCTAAAGCTGACAACAACTCACCAGTACTCTGCTTTTGCTCTATATGCAAGTTTATTTAGAACTGTGATTGTTCTTATGAAATGATAGAAAATAGTAAGTTTAGTCTAGCTGTTTTCTATAGTTATGTCAGAACTATTCTACAGTATTATTTTAAACATTTTCCTGTGATGTCTGAACTCTTGACTAGCACTGTGTAGTAAAAAGTATTGTCTTCTGTTTTATTATTTATTATTAAATATTGTTAAACCTTTCAACTGTGGCTGTTTTGTGTAGCGATAATTTAGGCTCTAGAGTATATTGCATGTATATAGTGATACTGTACTAAGCCACTCCAATAGTCTTGCTGCTCAGTCACACTTACTATTTGGATATCAGTAATATTACACAGTGAAATGGTCACCCTTTGGGAACAGCCTTAGAGTAGCTGATAAGTAGGGGTCCGGGTGGCAGTGATTTCTACCTTATAGTCTGGAGAGGAGGAGGCATAGCTGGAGAACCTGTGCCAGCCTTCCCCAGGAGTGTCTGTGTGTTTGTATATAACTCATATCTCAAAGTGTGTGTGTGTCAGCTACTTGGGCAGGGACACAAAGCACTGGTTGGACAGAAAGTGCTAGGAGGACTTGGCTTGGGACCCTGGCTAAGGACCCCACTCTATAGCTGTGCCAGTGGGGAGTCGTAATGGGGATCTTGAGAGAAAGGGAGAAACCAGCCCCAGACTGATTGTGATCTCTGTGTGCTCTTAAGGGAAATTGTACTTTACTGTTTGTGTCCTTGTTATCCTTCCCAATGTGGACCCCCCTCACTGTTGCTAGTGATGAGGATTGATGCTCTTTGATTACTGGGACAGTGCACGGATGTCACACTTGTAAACTAAAGAATACATATATAAATATACAGTGAAATGTCATACTCAGAATGGTTTTGCATTTCTGGTCTCTGTCCAAAATCAGGAAGTAATTGATGCTGACATCCTGTGTGAGAATATCAAAGTTAACTATTCACTGAAAAGAGCTCATTAAAATTGCTCCATAAAGCAAGAAATTTTACTTTGACACCTACAGCCTTCTGTAAATATTTCCACAAAGAGCGAATTTGTCTTAAGAAGGAACACCATAACTTAAGTGAAAGCTCTTATGTAGTCAAGCACTGCTTGATCATGAAGAATTTAATCCAAGCTGAAGTTCTACAAATTAGATAATTTTTGGCTGAGTGATATTAAGTACGTATACTAAACAGACAGTTATATGGTTTGCATCCATTTTTACCTCTGATAATCAAGAGATTTTTAGAATTGTTTAACCAAAACAGAGCAACTATGCCAAGGGGATTTTCAGGCTCAGAAATGTGAAACACATCTACTACTGTTTCCCACACAGTGTGCCTTTGGGTGATGTTAATTTACTCATAATGGCTTCTTTGTGGGAGAGGTCAGGTTGGCATTATTTAAAAGTGTAAACTGTTGGTGAATAGTTTTAGAATAAGGTAAATTTTTTGCACATTTTGTTCAAAATTGATACTTAGAATACTGTTAATCTTGATAACCAATAATGCAAAATACGATGTCAGAGTAGATGTAATACTGAATTATAAAACATTTTTTCATTTTTTAGTAATTCCACCGTAATAAAATCAGTTTAAATTTATTGTTGTCTGATATGAGAAGGGGAAGAGAAAATTTAGAAAGGCTAATCCTTATCAACTTAAATTGTGGAATAGTACATTTTAAGGTTCCAACATGCCTGCATTTGAAATTAGTATGATGTTTTTTATAGTATGATGCAAAGATTTTTTAACACAGGAAATTGTGATAGTCGTAGAAGTTCGTTTATTAAAATGTTAGCGTTATTGATGAGTGGTTGCACTCCTTGAACAGATCCTGCTTCTTAAAAAGGTAATATATCAAATGCTGGAGCTTTTCTCCCTGGGCTTCCACTAAAAACAGGTTTTGACTAAACCCAGTTGTAGAAACCTGATAAACAAAAGTAAAATAAAAAATTAAAAATAAAGTCTTACTAGCTTGAGGCATGAGGGGAGTTTAAGAAAATGCCCTACATCTTATCAATGAAAGTTATTGAATTAGTTGAAATACTTAGGCTGTCTTGGAAAGATTTGATTGTCATGATCCTGTGATGGATTTGCAGAAATGCTTAATAATTTGAATACTCAAAATCATATAGTAGGATAAGAGTTTGTAATTTAACCCCACTTGTGTTTTGGTTTAAAGCATTATATGAACGTTAAGATTACTGATATTTCAATGAAACCTTGAAGTAGTCTTATATGCTGATTTGATGAAGTCACACAGGATACATGCTATTAAAATATTACAAAAGTAAAAAGGTCTAGGAGAAATGTTAATTTTAACAACAGACAGTCTACCAAGCAAACAAAATCTGAATTAATTCCAGTCTACCAGGTCAGATTTTCTTCTGTCCCAAGTCAAATTAAAGTTTTTGTCAGTAAAAGTGTGAAAGCCATGATGATACCTGACTCCTGTGTATTTTGCTCATTGAGTGAAATGCCAATGTTCAATGCCAGAGGTGCGTGTATTTTGTACTGGTATCCTTAGTTAGGGGACAAAGCTGATTTATAAAGATTGAATTTATAATTAAATATTCTTATGTCATTGTCATCAGTCTTCAACAAATGAGCAATACCTTTTCACAGATTTTGAAAGTATAAAAGGATATTCTACAAATTAAGTGATATTGATGTATGTGTTAAAAAAAATCTATGCTCATTACCTTAAGGTGCTAGAGGAATTTGGGAAAAAAATGGTTCTGAGGTTAGCATAAACATATAGTGATAGAGGACACCCACTGCTGGTAAGTGGTGAGATATTGATAGAAGCTAATAACTTAAAGAGCAAGACAAGCAAAATTCTGAGCCATACAACATGGAAGGCAAATGTTTTTTCAGTACTACAAAGAGGAAGGGTACATGTACTGGGTCAAAGTTTCAAGAGTGAAGACACTGTGTTAATTAGCAAAGTTTGTCTTGTGATATACAATTAGGTCCAACATTATATTATTCTCATGGATCTGTCTTGATTGACTAAAACATTTATTAGTATTTTGAAATCACTTGATTACCCACTAAAGAAAATCTTTTAGCCAAAATGGGAAAGTATATTTTAATTTCTAAGCTTGTTAGCAGTACTGGGCAGCAATTTTTAATAGGAAGGAGATCCAAATTAGGTTTATGAATAAAAAATGTTTTTGACAGGCTTAAGTATTTATCACTAATACTGTTTGTTGTTATACAATTATGTAATTTTAGAAAAACTGAGGATAGCTTATTTTTGAAATTATTGTACACAGAAGTATCGGTCCTAGAGCTTTGCCAGATTTTACCTGAGATTGCATATTGAATTTCCACAATAGGTGTATCTGTGTTTAATTTGTTGATCACTGGTCTGTTAGCATATTTGGAGTGAATCCAGTTAGGAAATAAATCTGTGCAAGGTGTGTCAGTATGTGAGTTCTTAGAAACATAAATTCCTTCCCTAATATTATGATAGGATATCTTACAGCTGTGTGAGTAAAATGCTGTTATATGCATTCAGCGATATGTGCTGCATCTTGTTTTATGTCATTGTTAAGCGCTCTTTGAAGGGAATTGGTGTCAGCAGCATTGCCGGTGGAGCTAAGAATAATGCTTACAAGTTTGCAGTCAACTACATATTTGGTGAGCCAGACACGGAAGTTAGTTTTGACACCTGAGAAAAAGACAACAGGAAAAGGAGTGGTCACAGGACATAAGCATGAGGACTTCACTAGTGAGATGGGCAATTGTGTATGATGTGCATGACCATGTTGTCAAGTTATTATAGCTTAATTTGGCTTCAGATCCATGAGTTTCTGTATGATTGTGTCATAAGGTATATTGTGCTGAATGCTTTACAAGATCAACTTAAGCTGAATGAACAGCTAAACATTTGTCCAGGGCACAGGTCAGACTTTCAAAAAAAGTTACGAGATTAAGCATACAAGAGCTTTGCTTAGTAAAGCTGTGGAATTAGCTTTTGGAGAACGATGTTTCATATGTCTAAATAATCAAGTTCCACCTTGATTCTGTCCATCTCATTGTACACTCTGCTTCTAAGACTAATCAGTCTGTAATTATTGGAGTCTTTGGAAGGGCCAGCAGTCTAAAAAGGTTCATGCAGCTGTATTTCCAGGACATACTTAAAAACAGGTTTTACAGTGTAGTAAGATATTTGTTTCAAAGCCTACAAGGTACACAAACACAAACACAAAAGGTGAAATTCATAAAAAAAAAGCCCTAGTTCTATGTGTATCAGACCATATGGTTCATGGAAGGATGTTTAGCAGGATTAGCGGGTCACATTGTCTGTGCGAATGATGTGGATTCTCTATGGTGCAGCTGACACATTTGTGGCATACCGAGCAACACAGAGGACAGTGCAATTCACAAGCAAAGCAGCTGTACAACATCTGATGCAATACTTTAGAAAAGGCTTTTCTCTGATTTTCAGTGGTATTGGATGAATAAGTTTCTGTGTCCCTATTCTGCATTCATCCTACTGTTGTACTTCGGATTTTTCTTTTATGTCACACACATCTTTAGCACCATATGGGGTGACTTTACAAGAACTTCAGTTGTAGGCCAGACTATGGCTCCCAACAGGACCATATCCTACTTCTGGGAGCATGTTCCATCATAGAATCATAGGAGATTACTAGGCTATCGACCCGGAGGTCATTTCAAGCCTAGCCTTTTCATCCCAATGTAATACCATAAAATATTACCCAAGATTGCATTTAGTAATGGCTGGCCATGTCCAGGAGGGTTGTGGACACTATCCCCGGTAAGTATTTCCGGTGCTCATCCACTCGTCCAGGTTCCTCTTGAACAGTGTCATAGAGGTGCTCTGTTTCACATTAATAGGTAGCCTATTGCAAAGACACAGCATGTCTTATTTAAGTCACAGTTCATATTCAGGTACCTGGGATGGGTAGTCCTTGTCCTGTTTTATTTAGGGATATGCAGTACAGCAAGTTCATTAGGTTTGAATCTGAGATTGCTGTGTAAGCCAGGCATAAGTCTCCCCTAAGAAGTCTATATGATATAGAGTATAGTGGCAGGGACTTTAGTCAGTCTGTGTAGGGCACGTGCTGGAGTCTCTTGATCTTTGTTAGAAACATCTGAGATCTCTCCAATTGCTGCAGGTACTTTGTATGGTACATGCCGAATGGAGCATTATACTCAATCATGGGCCGGATTAGTGCTGACTATAAAGGGGTTATCACCTCTTTTGCTCTCAAACCAATGCCTTTACTAATCAAGTGTACTACATAGGAAACCTTCCATACTACAGTAGACACATGGTTGTTGAAGTTAAGGTCGCCGTCAACTTAGGATCCCAGGTCCCTTGCCACTTTGTGGGTACTTTCAATATTATTGTTGATTTGATAGTGTGAAGGGACATTGTTTGTGCCGAAGTGAATGATGATGCATTTCTTTGCATTCAGTGTGAGACCATGACTAAGACACCTGTCTCTGGTCTGAGTGAGATCTCCTGGGGTATACTGACATCATTTGGGGATTCAGTAATTGCACCCAGTTTACAGTCTGCAAACTTGGTCAGCCATAACCCCTTACTTTTAACCTGAACTTCCGAGAAGTATATATCAAACAGTAGATGGCCCAGCACTGACCCCTGTGGCACCTTGCTGATAACAAGTGTGCTGGTTGATGTGGAGTCACCCACTTTGATAGTGTGTGTTCAGTTTGTGAGCCAGTTGACAAACCATCTTATAACGAAGGAGTTTACATTGTTTGCTAAGTTTATTAGTAATGCCTGATTGTGAGATTGTGTTGAAAGCCTTTGCCAATTCGAGGTATGCGGTATGCACAGATTTGCCCTCATCAATGGCCCTGATCACATTTTTGAAAAAATCTACCAGATTTAACAGGCAGGATCTGGCCTTGACGAAGCTGAATTGTGTAGGAACGAGGGTTTGGATGTCACCTATGCATTTATATATGACGTCCATAATGATACATTCCATGGCCTTACAGATGAGGCTGTTCAGGCTTATGGGTCAGTAAATCCCTGGGTCTGTTGCTAGGCCACCTTTGTGGAGGGGAATAACTGTTGCTGTTCTCCATTCCATAGGAACAAAGCATGTGGTTAGATTGTGATTGAAAAGGGCACTTAATGATGATGCTGCTTCATGTTTTAGCCTGCTTAGAAGACAGCCTGGGATGTTGTCTGGTCCCCCTGAGGCTGTGTTTTGTGCTTTAGGTAAGACTTTGATTGCCTGTTCTTCATGCATGTAAGGTGTGTGTGTGTGTGTGTGGGGGGGGGGGGGTTGGGGAAGGTTTGTGATAGGTTTGGCGGGGATAAGGGAGTGAAATTTTTGGCAAACCTATCCGCTAGCAGGTTTGCTATCTTTGTGGGGTCAGTGCCCGTGACACTCTTAGTCACTAGTTCTGCACATGCTTGGGTTCTATCTTTTAGGCTACGTACGTAGCTGTAAAAGGCCTTATGGTTATCCTTGGCTGTGCTTGCTAAGTTTTTCTCAAAGAAGCCCTAACAGGATTTGACAAGTTGTCTTATTTGTCTGAGGCTGAGGAGGGGGCTTTGTCATTGTTGGGGTCTCGCCTTTGTTTTCCTGGGCAGCAACTGTTTGCATTTATTGTAAAGTTTGTTGATGCTGGATGTCCACCATGCCAACTTGTTTTTACTGGGGGTATAGTTTTGATTCTTTCTGGTACACATGAGTCTATACACCTATGCATACAGGGCTTTAGTGTAAGCTTCGGTGTAGTTACCACTTCCAGCTGGGGGTGGGGTTTGGAATGCATTTATACCTTAACCTAGGAAGGTATAGTTTGCCTTGGTGAAGTTTTTTAGTCTGATTTCGCCCTTTGTGAATTCTGGTGTTAGTGTCAGCTCAAAGGTGACCGATTTGTGGTCAGATTTAACTAATGTGGGTCTGACAGTTACAGTAGTGCATCTGTTTGACATGTTAGTGAAGACCAGGTCCAGTATGTTTGTTCCTCATGTTTGGATATCAACAGTTTGTTCCAGGGCATTTGAGTTAACAAAGTCAAGGAACTTCTGCGCTAGTGAGTTAGGACTAGCATAGGTTTCCCAGTTGATGGGATAATAATAAGTCCCCCACAACCAGAGTGTTTGGTAACATTTGAATTGTCTGCAGGTCAAGTAGGCTTTGTGCACGTCATGACCCATGGAGGGGGATCTATGACTAGATATGACTTGAATGGGGGTCTTAGCCACTGTAACCTGAACTTGGATTAACTCCATGGAGTTGTCCAGTCTAACTAGATGGGAGGTAAATTGATCTCTAATATAGATAGAAACACCACTTCCGTTGGTTCTCACATGTTCATTTTGTAGTCTGAAGGTGTGGAAGGCATTGTAGCCTTGCAAGCCTTGGGTACTCTCTGAGGCCTTGAACCAGGTTTCCGTGACTGCACAGACATGTACATCTTCCAGTGATAGAAGTGCTTCCAGGGTGTGCAATTTTTTGTGTAAGTTCCTAGCATTTAGCAGCATGACCCTTATTTTGTTATGATTGGCAAATTTCAGATCAGTAAGTTTGTTTTCGAGACCTTGCCTAAAAAAGGCATTATGGGAGAGGCAAGAGCCTTTGCCAGCAGCCGAAAGCCTAGAGGTGCCAGATGCTAACCGCCTTTGGCAAAGCAGTGAGGTTTGTCAACCATGGCTTCCCAGGCTGACAGAACTGGATCCCCTTTAAATGACACCATAAACTAAGCCAATTATTGAAATAAATCATTTTTTGTTTATACTGTGGTATCATTCTAAGTGAGGGTAATATGCTGCTCAAGACTGGGGACATACCTGCCTGGGACACGTACTCCGAGAGTTCTATCACGTCTTCATATAGTCCAGTGAGGTACACCTCAGGTTGTTCACTCCAACATGAAATATGACAGAGTCATAATGTTACTTGTTGCTGAGAGACCTGAATGCATGCGTGATCTGACGAATCCTATCACTGGACTGGCAGCTGACTGTGACTTTCTCCTTGTCCAGCCTGGTGAGGGGGCATCCATGTGTGTCACTGTTGAGTCTCCAGTGACTAGAAAATTTGTTGTTTTGAGTGTTGCGCCCTACACTGTGTTGCTTTGTGTCATGGGTGCTTTGGGAACTGCATTATTGTAGCAGTCTTGTGTTTTGGAGGCATCTGGTGTTTTGGTAGTTTTGATTTTTGTTTTAGATGCGTACTATGTGTATGATTCGTGGTACTATGTGCATGTGTAGTGGTGGGTGGGTAGACAACCTCTGATGTGTTACTGTTTTGAGTGCGAGAGAGCATGGATTCAAGATTCTTGGTGTAGATACATCTCTCACACTCTTTGGCAGGAGACACAAAGGTAGTCCAACTGTCCATAATGCTAGGTTGAAGACTGTTATCACTAAGTGGGGCTTTTTGGGATTGATCAAGGAAGAGCTCAATGGATGAATATTTCTGCCTGTTTTTTTCTTTTTTTTTTTTGATAGTTTAATCAGTTTCAGCTCACTAGCAGTATTTCTTTGACCAGGAAGGTACCAATGATGAGGGCTACATGAATGTGCTACAGCTGTAACTAAAGGAAAAACTGTTGAATTTATCTGTCTGGCTATGGGGCACAATTGCGAGACTGAGCACAGTGCTGTGTGATGCACAAACAAGCAGAAACCTGCTCAAATGCAGGGCTTAAATATCATAAGCTAAAATCTTGAAAAAAAAAACTTTAAAATGGTTCAACAGTACCAATGAGGATGATTACTCCAAGCTCTAGACCAGCCACCCTTCACCAGACAGGTTCCAATCAGCACACTCCTCTCATTCGAGTGCAGAAAGGCCCCTTCCAATCCAAGATGGCCTGGAAAATGTGCTCAGAACAAGCAGCCACTACAAACAGACCCAGATGCAACAAACCTGTATCTGGACTATGGTACAGCTACTAGCTACCCTAGTTTCAGCAGGAACTACTAGAGAATGTTTAACACAGCAGGAAAATAGCAGTCAGACTCTTAAAAAAAATTACAAACAGCAGAAAATCAGCAAGGAGACTCTAAAGAAAGTTTTAAACAGCTTAACAGTTTATAACACTGCTTGGTGGGAAAACCAGAACAAACAGAATAGATTGCTTTGCAACACTGAAAAGTACCAACAAATACTTTGAAAATAGCAATAAAATATGATTTAACAGACACAGTACACAGTATATAAATGCAGTATTAAAGTAGGTGACAGGCTATAAAAATGTGCAGTAAATAGTATAAATAAGCAAAAAAACAGGCAGCTTATGTTTTTTGAGAAGCTATGGAGCTTCTAGTCATCTGGTATCTCAGCTCAGTGCTGTGGCTGGTAGCCCACCTCAGTAAAGCTCGCTACAAACAAGCAGAAACCTGCTCAAATGCAGGGCTTAAATACCAGAAGCTAAAAACTTGGAAAAAAAATTAAAAAAGGTTCAAAACCACCATTGAGGATGCTTACTCCAACCCTTGACCAACCACCCTTCACCAGACAGGTTTCAATCAGCATACTCCCCTCACTAGAGTGCAGAAAGGCCCCTTCCACTCCAAGATGGCCTGGAAAACATGCTGAGAACAAACAGCCACTACAAACAGACCCAGATGTACTAAACCTGTATCTGGACTATGCTACAGCTACTAGCTACCCTAGTTTTGGCGGGAACCATATTTAGGTTTATAGTTGTTTACAAGGGCCTTTTCAAGGTTAGCCATCCATCCCAAATCTCTGACAAGTTCTGGTACCCTTGATAAGTGTAAGCAGGGGCTTGGGGGGATGAAACATTTACAAGCAGAGGCCTAGGAGATGAACCACTTACATGTTCCCTTTGTCCATTAGAGACATAGGTGCCAAACCAGGGATAAATTTCCTGTTTCCCATTCAGTTGTAAAAGTTACTCTTGAATTAGGTTAGGGAGGAATTCTGCTTCACATGGGTGGGGAGCTTGTTCCAGGGAAGAGTTAGTCTTTGAGATACATACCTGTCTCTCCAGCAGGTCCTGTTTATATGACAAGTAAAGTTAAGTCTTTAGAACAGGTAATTCTGGTGCTGTTTGTTTTTTGAATATGCAGGAGTCCATCACGATGGAGTCTGACAATGCCTTATATGCCAGGCATACATCTTGCCTCAACATCCTGTAGGAGACAGTACGCAAGGATAGGGCCTGCATAGGACATGTTACTTACTCCTTGTATTGTTTTAGTGAGGAAAAGCTGCTTCCTTAGTTGACAAAGATACAAAGGTGCTGCAGCCTAGAGGTTTCCTCAGCCCATGGCAAACAAAGGTTAGCTTGCTGTTGCTGCTCACTTCCTTAATTTTCCCAGTGGATTCTGTCTCTAAGGATGCTCTTTGAAGCCACTTCATCATGAAAATACACAGATGTCCTACTTTGTGGCTTTTGATGAATGCAGAACAAGCTTCTTTTAGGGTAGATTTGGCATCGATTTTTGGCATAGATACGCATTTAAGCAAAGTTGCTCATGACTGACTTCACTTGATTGTTTTCCTTTATAGCTGATGCCACAAACCTCATTTGTATGTCTGAACCAGAAATGCTGTGAGTGCAAACCATAATCAGCGTAGAATTAAGACAGTTGTTTATCACTGTGAAAGACCTGCTCCTTGTTTTAAAAAAGCCTTCCATTGGTTCTTTATTAATTGCTAAGATCCACTAAGCATTTTAGGATATACGTACAGACTCATCCCATCCACCTCACTGTGTATGTTTGCTCTGGAACCATTAGCAAGGTGCAAGGTTCAAAACAGTTTGCCATGCCCCAACTTTTACTGGTGACATAAGTCATGGAAATGAGCTTTGCATACTGGATTGCATGTAGTTTGGTAGTGCATCCTAAGCAGAGAGTAGGTCATTCATATTTTTCACATCATGTGGACATAACCAAACTAGATCCGTCCGTCATGCATAGTACAATATAAATTACCCATGACTCTCTCATGGTATAATGCCTTTGCACAGTAGCATTACTTTAGAAAGAAATGCCTTAGCATTTTAAAGTAATGCTATTAAGTAACTCCCACTCTATTCCTGTTCTATTTATATGACTGGATGCTAGTAAGTGGGATGACTTTGGCATTTACGCATGTGTGTATGCCCAGAAATGTGACAGTGCATTTGTTTTATATCATACAAGTGCACCTGGTGCCACTATGCAGGGACTGGATGCAGAAAGCAGTTTGTTAATTTTGAACACACGCACACACGTAGATTAACAGCAATAAAATGTTCAAAAAAGATACCTAAAAGCTAGTAGATATACTGACCCATATTTTAGTGCAGCTATCAAACTCATTCAACTCTTAAATGGAATATAAAACATGTAATCTAAGAAATAAAACATTCCTGTTGTACAGTGCATTATAAATAGGTCCGTACTGAGTCAGTGATGTAAACATTGATATTAAGTATGTTGAGTAGAAACTATTGCCTTTTATATACATTTCAAAATTGTGGAACACTGGAAATAAGTGTTTTTCCCCTGCCCATTCCCCACTCTGACTACTAATTCTGAGATTGCTCAGTATTGGAGTGAACGGCTCATTTTTTACTCCACGTATACCCAATCCTGGTAGAACACTCTCTCTGCAGATGAGTTATTTTGTAACTGAAAGGAACAAGCTCTCAGTTCCCATAGTATCCATAGGTTCCATAGGTTAGTACTAGGCTAACTGCCCTTGCGAGCCATTTTAAGCCTAGCCAATTATCCATTGTGAGACTCAAACCCTGCACCTTGTGTGTAAGGCAAACACCTTAACCATTAGACCACCCTCCTTAACCCCTCCTTTACTTACCCTGTGACCTACCAACAGATTACACCATCTGTGTAATTTTGTTGCTAAAAAACTCATCATTGGATTGCATTCTGATGAAATCCAGGACTCCCTTATAAGCATGTATGCTCTTTCTTGGGACACTGGAATAAACCTTTGACACATTTATTTGTGAAAATCAGTTGCAACATGTTAAGCTTGGGCAAAAGTTAAAATATTCAGGAGTGTTTGGCCAAATCTTCTAGAAAAGTTGATGTATGAGTTACAGACCCCATTGACATAATGTCTGCAGCTCTCTCACATGTCAGGTTAGCTCTAGAGCATTACCTGTGCCACTGTTCCAACTGCATGTGGCTTGCTGGTTTGGAGATGCATGCTAAGCATTTCTAGTAATCGTACAAGCGTCCCTGTATCTGCTGCATGTACTTAACAGACCATCCAAAGTTTTGTGGAACATAATTGTGGTGTTTTATTACTGTAAAGCTGGGGTGTTAAACTCAAAAAAAAAACAAAACAAAACACGAGGGCTTTGTGAGGACTACCGAACTCAGAGGAGGGCCACAGTTTCCAAAACAAAAAGAAAGATAGTCAGTGCAGCCAGGAATGTAGTGTAGTCATTTCCCTCGTACAAAGTGATACTGGTTTGAAGTTGACTTGAGGCTCAAAGTAACGAGTTTAAGATCCATGCAAACTGTTTGTGATACGTAAATAGTTATAACATTTCCATATTTTAAGTATTTCAGAGGTGCAGTGACAAAACTGATGCTTAGTTGTGCCTGAATCCAAGGACCACGCTCTCGTCAGCAAGTAGTTTAGACTGTAAGACTTCCTGTAGTAACTGGATGTCTGGTCAGGGGGCCTTTAATAGTTAATTTGTTGTATCATGCTAAATGTGTGCTTTTTTATTGGTATTTGTGTGAGGAAGTGTTATTGCATATTGATAAGGTAATTGATGGTGATTGATTCGTTATACTGAGCCTTCTGATTGGTACAGTGCTAGTTGTGAATGTTCTTGCTTGACTATGAAAAAAAAATGTCAAAAAGATTTCAAATTCTCAAAAAATCCCTCTGCTCCTAGACCCAGTCGGCTGCCTCTTTTTTCTTGTGCTATTACCCCCTTCTACCAAATGTCCTGAAAGGCTTGTAACATAAAAAAGGATGCTACCCTGAGGAAACTTAACTGAAAACCTGCTCTGAACTGTCCCTCGACTTAACAAACCTGCTAAGGTTAATATCTCTAATTCTTACTGTTTGTACCACAATGTATGCTGACCTGGGTCTACAGCACTATTAGGTAGCCATAAATTCTGAACCCAACCCCTAAAACTCTAATATATTGGCTAATTAAAAGTAGCTAATAAGTATCTTCCCCTACATTAATAAAAATCAGTGGCATTATACTATAGGTAAAAACTGAAGTATATACAGAAAAAGTGTTACCAACCAGTAAAACTGAATCCAAAAGCTTTACCTGTACAATTGAACCTAAAAAGACTTACTATAAGTCCCTAGTGTACTTACCTTATATTTGCAGGCTGTAAGATCTGTCTGTCTGGTTAAGCCTCAGATCCCCCCTCCCCCTGCACAGCTACGTATGAGAGGTTACAAAAGCACCTTGAGCAACCACCATTTTCAAACTCCCTGTGCTCCTAGACCCAGTTGGCTGCCTCTTTTTCCTCGTGGTATGTAATGTTTGGATCAATGAATATTCTGTCCTAAATGGAATTGTTGTTTTGGATTAATGACTGTTGTGTCCTAAGTGGAACTGTTATCTAATATAGCTTTGTTCTAACTATCCACTTCTCAAAAGGTTACAAAATGCAATGATAACGTGTAACTGCTGAATTAAGGCATCGTATTTGATATAGGCCTGTTATGTGAACTGTTACAACTGTTGCTCACTAATTACCGCCTCGTGTAGGACCAGTAGCGACTAAGTAGCTTGTGTGTGTAATGTTTTAGTATTTTACTGACTAAGAAGCTTGTATATTTACTGTTAATAGTTGGCGGCTAGGAAGCTTGTATGTCGACTGTTTTATTAAAGCATTAGTTCAGTGCTGTCTTATAACTGAATTACCCTGTGATTAAACCTTTATAAGTTGTAGCTATAGTAAATTAATTTCCGACTGGAACAACATCTCTTTAGTTACAGAACCTAGTTAGCGACAGGATTATAACATCCTGGACTGTATCACCTCAAAGACTGTAGTTTTACTTTCTTCTCCGTGTGCAAAAATGCTAGTTTACCCATAACAAGCAGCATTGCTACAGTGTCATTTTGCACCTGAAACTGGCTTGTGATTGGAACAGAATATCCATTTGAACGTATACTATATAGTGAATAGGTTATTTCCTAAAATGCTGCTTAATTATCATTTGTGGCATTGTTAATGTGTTGTGGTTGCCTGTGAAAGCACACTGCTTTACCAACTAGTAAAATTGAACCTAAAAGCTTTACCTGTACAGTTGAACCTAAAAAGCTTTACTGTAAGTCCCTAGTGTACTTACCTTACATTTACAGGCTGTAAGATCTGTGTGTCTGGTTAAGCCCTCGCTGAGCTCGGGCTAGCTCCGCAGCTCTCCCTGCTCCCAATTCCTACCCGCCCCACTACTGCTAAATTTATAGCCACTTAACCACACCCCTTCCACCACAACCAATCAGTATCGCACTCCTAATCTTACACATAGCCCCTTACCTCCCTCCTCCATTTCTTATCCTTCCTTCATATCCTGGTGAAAATATAATAAAAAAATTATAACTGCTACATACTATGGGACCATCTAATACAATGTTTTTACTTTCTCTGCTATCCCTTATGTTAATTACATATCTCCTCTCCACTTATGAAAATCAGCACTATCTAGGATTTCATTACCCAGAATGTCAAACCACCACCCTAATTACATCCAATATGAAACGTCACCCAATAAGTTGTCCTATCTCCAACTCCTTAACCACAAGAAACCATCAACCTATTAACTCTAGATACATCAGCCTAAAATTCAAACACTATCAAAAACTTTTGCGTAAATTTTTGAAGCTTCTTGTTACCTTACATTATAACCTCACAATGGATGGAGACATTCACCCAAACCCTGGCCCAACCACTCTTGATCACTCTACCTCTTATTCTAATAACCCTACCAAAATACTATCTATAAATAGTCCCCCCAACTCCTCCTTGTCTGCCATCTAAATATTAGAAGCATTAACAATAAGGTACATAACTTACATACCCTGTTAGAATACCACTCCCCTGATATACTGTGTCTGACTGAAACCTGGCTAAAGCCTTTAGTCTCAGATAATGAAGTTTTACCACCTGGCTACAACATACTTAGACTTGACTGTGCCACCAGGAAGGGAGGTGGGGTAGCTGTTCTCTTTAAATCTATACTAACTGTCACTATAGTCCCCATTCAACCACCCCAGGTCAATAATGCAGAAATTCTCTCTACCAGATTTCAGATTAATAAAAATAAATGTATAAATATTGTCTGCATGTACATTCTTCCAGGGAATAATACCAATACCCTAGAAGACATCCTCCACTGGTTAGCTAATACCTATCTCCAAGAAATCATAGTATATGGAGATTTTAACATAGACTGGAACTTCTGCTCCTCGGAATCTCCTACTACCCTTGTGAACTTATATGGGTTTACACAGGTCATATCTACTACCACCAGGATAAGCAAATCTAATCACAAAGAAAGTATACTAGACTGAATACTAATCAATAGCCATCCCCAAATGTACACATCAGGGACCCTCCCTGATGACATTAGTGATCACTTCCTTACCTTCATAGTTAAACACAAAACCAATCATCCTCACCAGCCCACCTATAGAGTAGGTAGAAATAATAAGAGCTTTAATCCTACCAACTTTCAAGAGGAGCTCAAATCATGTAACTGGTCTGCCCAAACATACCTGCCCCTGGATGAAGCTGTTGTTACTTTACCAGTAAATTCTTTGCCATCCTTAATTCTCATGCTCCTGTTCGCTCCATTAGGACCAAAACAAAAATTGCACCTTGGCTCTCTAAAGATACCAAATCAAAAATCATACTCGGAAACAAGGCATGGGCCATATGGCATACCACTAAAGCCCCTCTAGATCAATTAAAATACCGGCAATTAAGGAATGATGACTAAAAGATCCATTTTATTAGCTAAAAAACTTCTGCTGCCATCTCCAGCAGAGAAATCAAAATAACCCACAAAAGTTTTGGGCAGGCATAAACAAACTTCTGCACCCAGGACAAACCACCACACCAACTCCCTCAGCCTCTACTGATAAACTACCAGAGGATGTTGCTGACACCTTCAACAGTTTCTTCACTGAGAATGTCCAGGCCCTAGTTGGCCAGCTACCCCTGCATTCCTCTAACATACAGGATGCCATTCCCACCACCCAGTACTCCTTCAGCTTCCAACCAGTCACTACATCTTTTATTCACACCCTAATCAAAAAATTAAAACCTACAACTCTAGCTGCTGGGCTTCCCCCTGCTGAATATCTGCAGAAAGCAGCAGATGCCATAGCATATCCCATCTCCATCCTAATCAACCGCACCATATCAGAAGCCACAGTCCCATCCATTTGGAACATTTCTCATGTCATACCCCTTCATAAAGGTGGTAGCTCTACTGAGCTATCTAACTTTAGACCTATAGCTATTTTGTCACCACTAGCGAAAATTATGGAAAAGTGCATCCATAAACAGCTACTTCACTGTCTAATCCAAAACAACCTACTGGCCAACTCTCAGCATGGCTTTAGGCCACATCATAGTACCACCTCAGCTCTTCTCACCTTCTCTAATGCTATAAACTATAACAGAAACAACAACAAATTATCCTCAGCTCTTTTTTGGATGCTTTTGACATGGTTAATCACCAACTACTCATCCACACCCTGAAAACAAATTCCTTAGACATGCACTCTCTCCACTGGTTCCAGACTTCTGAGTGACAGATAACAAGCCGTCCTATGGCAGAATAAACTATCCAACCTCCTACCCAACACATTGTGGTGTCCCCCAAGGATCTGTTCTGGGACCTCTTTTGTTTTCCATTTTCATTAATGACCTACATACTGTCAACCCAAAAGCAAACTGCATTCAATATGCAGATGACTCCACCTTGATTTGCTCTGTCACCTCCCAGCCAGAACTGCAGACACTAACTCAGGATATTTTTAACAGAGTTGAAAATTGGCTTTCTGATCATCATCTGATTTTAAACCCCAACAAAACTAGGCTACTACTTTTCTCCTCCATTCGAAGGTTCTAAGTATTATCCTTCTCCATTAAGTCTAATAATGGCACCGTAATCTCCCCAGATGTGTATGCAAAGCTCGTAGGTGTTATAGATAATCTTAAATTTGATAAGCATGTCAGTAAAACTATCAAAACCATTAACAAAAAACTTGGCTCACTGTATAGGATCAAAGCATTCCTAACCCCACTTGCCAGAACTGCCATTGCCCACAATCATCCACCCTCTACCCTTTTCTACGCCTCCTCTCTACTTACCAACTTAAATAAAAGTGATCTTAACAAACAGTCTAGCTGTTATAATCATGTAGCTAGATTTGAAACTGGCTTGCTCTATATAATACATCATTGTATAAACCTAAATAATCTTGGCTGATTAGAACTGCCCAAGTTAATTCAGTATAACCAACTTGTAGTAGCTCATAAAGTACTTTACCAACCCGAAAAAACACCTGCACTTAAAAACATTATCTACCCCTACTGCAACCCCAGACCACTTCGCTCATCTAATAGACTTGTAGTTCAGACGGTCAAAGCCAACAACTCAGCCGGTGACTCTCTGTTTGCCAACTCTGTTGGCAAAACTTGGAACTCACTGCCTGCTGACACCACTCTAGAGACAACCCTAACTCAATTCAAGAAAAGTCTCAAGCAGTATTTCAGTTCTCATTGGTTATGTCCTTGCTCCAAGCCTGACTAAATCTTTAGTTATATTTGTGTACCAAAACTATTTCACCTGCAATTTATATGTGTTGTAATTTCTTAGACTATTTCACAAGTTTGTGTGATTGTTTAACTTACTTGTCTCTACAGTGTCTGAAAACTGTTCTTAATTTGTACTATGTATGTTTTCTTTTGTAACTGCCTTTGGAGTTTTTCTCCCCGAGCCTCCGCTGAAAATGGACATGTATCCAGTTGGACTATCCCGGTCAACAAATGTAAAATATATAAATAAATAAATTTATACTGTGGGTGTTAAGTCTGTCAGGACCAATGTAAGTGTTTTGGGTGGTACTCCTAAATCTCGGTTGATATGAAGTAAATCTGCAGACCAAGCTGGTACCAGTTCAGAATGACCATTACATAATGGGGTAAGATTGTGTATGTGCTGTGCAAAGTAACACAGTAAAACTAAAATAAAGAAAACTGTTGAAAAGTAGGAATGTCCCTACCAACCTATCTGAACTCTGGCAGCACCAGATCCCCTCATTACCATAACATGATTATTTATTTTGTATTTGTTACTGCGGTAGTCCACTGGGTCATTATGAGCCCATTTGCAGTAGAGGCCCGGGGAAGAAAGCTCCACAATAACATGAACATAGGGGTGTATTCATCTAAAATCATTAAAATTTCAAGAGTACATACAACAAAGGTAACTTGAAAATTGGTTGAAATACTAGTAAAATAACAAATTGAGAAAAATAAAGAGCAGCAAAGGTAAAGAGATTGACATTGCATAGATGTTTCTGACATTATATTGAGGCTAATGACCCCATGTTTGCCATCATGCCTAATGACCTTGATGGACTTATGAATCCCAGTCAGACATTTGGGTGAATAACAGAGAGGTGGTTTAAAGCCATTACTTATAGTACAGTCTGCCTTACCAAGGAGCTACTTAAAGCTGCTTGGTTGGGCAGAATGTATTATAAGCAACTGCATTCCGTTGTCGTACTACACAGTGCTGATAACTAGCTGTGGTGCAGGACTGCCTAGTCCACAGTTGGGGTACTAGGCACTCCTGTGTGCCACTGAAGTAAGTTGGAAAGCCTGGTGTATGCTGCTGGTTGAATCATGGTATTCTCTAGCAGTATACTAAACGTAGTGCACATGATGCTGGAGTACATCTGAGCGCTTTGTGTATAGAAACTGGAATTTATCTTCTTGTATGACTTGGAGAGTTTTCTTTAAATGAATGAATAAATGATTTAGTTCAATAAGTATTAAGTGCTAACAGTGCCCTAACACTTTCTACACATTATTTTTGTATGCCCGTTGGCCAGCCTGGGGCCAGTTTTTGCCGGCGTACGTCAGGGACATAGATGATAGTTTGTGGGGAGGGGGCTGTTTTGGTCACGCTTATGCTGTTTGCTTTTTCCAGGCCACAGACCTTTGGTGAGTGCTTTGTATCACCTAAAGCAGGAGCAGCGACGGTAACTCTATGATGATGTGGCATTCTGCCTGCATAGGATGCGAACCTTTGTCTACAGCAAAAAAGAGGCTGTCCTTTTGTGCTGCAGAGGCAGGACATTGCTAGAGTTATGGTGCGCTACTACAGAGCACTCGTTTTATACAGTACATTTCAACTGGGGGGGGGTGCAGGTGCTTGTGTATTTATCTTTCAAGCACATGTGCAGGAGACGGTGATTCCCACTGCTTATGTCTTAACTGTATTTTAGTATAACAGAGAAACTCTGTTCAAGTATAAAGGTTCTGCGGCATTGTCCTGTCTGCCACAGATGGCATTACCATTTAAATATGGGAGCTGAAAATGGCATTGATTTCTTTCCAGTGAATCGTTCATCGAGCAAGTGAACTTTGACATTTGAGCTCTGAAATTCTCTTTGATGAAAACATGAGGATCACAATACAGCATTCACTTTGGGCAGTAGGGCAGCCTGAGACAGTTTGGCCTAATGTGATCTAAGGAAAAAGACCACAGAGATGGTCACTGATACTGCTGTTATTTTTCAGTTTGCCAAATCAGTGCCAGTGATGACATCACCACTTAACAGACCTTAAAAAAATGTTTGCCATTGTGGTGACTGGCCATCCATTGCTTCACCAGAAACACATAGAATATGGACGATATGTTCAGTGCCTACTTGCTGGTATGTGACACAGAAACACACAAGTACAGATAGCTAGCATATCACATTACCAGTGACCATCTTTCCAGTCAATATGGGATGGGGAAACTGTTAATTTCTCCACAAAGAGATGTTTACAGATCAGAATGCAAGTGGATTTACTGCATAGAGTGCAAGCATGGTGACTGTGCCGCCTGATAGTATACTACGGTCCCAGTTGTACAGCCATTGTGACACTTACATGAGTATTTTGGTCTCTGAATCTGTGTACTCAGTCTGGTGTCATTGCACTAATCTGTGCACTCAGTCTGGTGTCATCACACTAATCTGTGTACTCAATCTGGTGTCATCGCACTAATCTGTGTACGCAGTCTGGTGTCATCACACTAATCTGTGTACTCAGTCTGTTGTCATCGCACTAATCTCTGTACTCAGTATGGTGTCATTGCACTAATCTGTGTACTCAGTCTCGTGTCATTGCACTAATCTGTGTACTCAGTCTCGTATCATCCCACTAATCTGTGTACTTAGTCTCATATCATCCCACTAATCTGTGTACTTAGTCTCGTGTCATCGCACTAATCTGTGTACTCAGCCTCATGTCTTCGCACTAATCTGTTTACTCTGTCTTGTGCTATCGCACTACAGTATGCTGTAGTACTGATTTCCTGAGAAGTCTGCTGGTAAATATCAGTGTAGTCCCTGTTTACTTATGGTAAGTTCATAAGATGAGCAGGCACATTCCTCTTTTCAGTGCAGTGATCACAACTCTGACATACCCTTACTCAGTACATGCCTGAATCATATGACAAACATCAGATCTGTGCCTTTGTATCACCTTGGTCAAGAAGTAGCATTGCACTGTGTTTGCATTCAACAAGGAACACATTAATGATCTTTCCCGCTATCATCATGGATTTCACTGTTACTATTGCTTTCTAGCTCCACACTGCTTCTCTGTCTTGCTTTCCCAGTGTTCATACCAACTACAAGGCATTATGCAGTGTCAGTCGCAGTGTTACAGGTGGCCCATATCTCCTCATTATGCAGTGTCAGTCGCAGTGTTACAGGTGACCCATATCTCCTCATTATGCACTGTCAGTCGCAGTGTTACAGGTGGCCCATATCTCCTCATTATGCAGTGTCAGTCGCAGTGTTACAGGTGGCCCATATCTCCTCATTATGCAGTGTCAGTCGCAGTGTTACAGGTGGCCCATATCTCCTCATTATGCAGTGTCAGTCGAGTGTTACAGGTGGCCCATATCTCCTCATTATGCAGTGTCAGTCGCAGTGTTACAGGTGGCCCATATCTCCTCATTATGCAGTGTCAGTCGCAGTGTTACAGGTGGCCCATATCTCCTCATTATACAGTGTCAGTCGCAGTGTTACAGGGGGCCCATATCTCCTCATTATGCAGTGTCAGTCACAGTGTTACAGGTGGCCCATATCTCCTCATTATGCAGTGTCAGTCGCAGTGTTACAGGTGGCCCATATCTCCTCATTATGCAGTGTCAGTCGCAGTGTTACAGGTGGCCCATATCTCCTCATTATGCAGTGTCAGTCGCAGTGTTACAGGTGGCCCATATCTCCTCATTATGCAGTGTCAGTCGCAGTGTTACAGGTGGCCCATATCTCCTCATTATGCAGTGTCAGTCGCAGTGTTACAGGTGGCCCATATCTCCTCATTATGCAGTGTCAGTCGCAGTGTTTCAGGTGGCCCATATCTCCTCATTATGCAGTGTCAGTCGCAGTGTTACAGGTGGCCCATATCTCCTCATTATGCAGTGTCAGTCGCAGTGTTACAGGTGGCCCATATCTCTTCCTTGCTGCTGTACTTCTGTACCTGCCTAACACAGACTTGCACACAGGCACCTAACTTCACATTCCACCTTTTCACTGTATCATTTTATACACAACTTCCTCCACAACATGTGAAATGCGTTGAAGTTTGGCATTTGTTTAAACTATGAGACAAATTGCTCAAGGTATGCATATGTTACCCCCTATGTTTATATTGAATCACCATTTCTCCTTGCATACCTCTCCGTACAAAATGTGGAATTTGATGCATAACATTGGCAGATGCATTGTCATATAATAATTCATGAACTTGCCTTTAATTTGTCATGACTACCTCAGTTGTGCCCAGCACTTGCTTTATGAATCACACACAGATTGCATGTTAAATAGCCTTCTGCAAAATACTCGTAAGTGATGGCATTACCATTTAAATATGGGAGCTGAAAATGGCATTGATTTCTTTCCAGTGAATAGTTCATAGAGCAAGTGAACTTTGACATTTGAGCTCTGAAATTCAGAAATAGATTTACAAAGCCACATTTAGTAGAGGTCATATTATAGTACACTGGTAAACACTGAGACGTGTATGATACCCATTACAATTAAGTAGCTAGTTAGAACAGAACTTTACAACTTGCATGCAGAGAGCTTTAAATAGCATGCTCTTCAAGACCGCTAATAAGACCTTTTGTCATTGCAACAATCTGTTTCACACAGCTCTAATTATAACGAACAATTTATCATGCCACAGGGTTTTAAAATAAAATTTTCACTGACAAATACAAGGCCAGAATCATGGAGAATTAGTACTGAAAGTATTTTCACTGATCTGCCATATTAGTATAAGGTCATAGACTCATTAAAGTAGAAATCTGTAGAGATTGTGGAAATGTACATTAAATTAAGTGTACACTGTATTAGCATCTCTTATGATTTTCCTTTGTGTGCTATCATAAATGGTAACACAGTGGCAAGCAATCATTTCTAATTGTAATGCAAAGAAAGTGTAAATACAGTCAACAAATAATAACTTATAACAACATTGGTACAACCAAAAAATCTAATTGCCTGTATTTTAATTAGAGATGGGGTGTTCTGTTAGCACACCTCTGGTAGAAAAGCTGTAGCTTTAGCCGCTGTTGATGTTCTGTTTCATTTTCTAATTGATTCCCTCTTGGCTTTGGCATCTTTGTTTACTCTTGATGTCTGAATATCATGATGCAGACACTTCTATTGATGTATCCTTACACTTATTCATTAAAGTAGTAAATGAAAGACATAAACACATCTGCTCAGTGGTGCCCATCTTGTACTACAATGAAAAAGCTACATAACCTGTAAGTCTGTGATTTTTGTAAAATGTCTTATATATATTGTTTGAAATTCATATTTTGCATTGTTAAGTCTACTCTGGGAAATATTTCACTGTCTTCTAGGCAACTAGGGCTAGTTTACAATGTAATAAAATCTATGTATTTACTGAACTTTCAGTACATTCAAACTTGGCTACGGAATTTTGTGTATAGAACTGAAGTGACAAAATCCAATTCACAAATCATATTCATTTATTTATCTTTCTGTCTGTCTGTCTGTGTATCTATCCTTTGTTAATTGGGTTAGTTCCACTAGGCTGGTAGCCTCTTTTCAGGGGAGACCTAAGGTGGTATTTGTACTAGTAGGGATAATTTGTTAATGCTATGAGGAACTTCCCCTACTGTTTTCAATAGGTACCGTGCGATCCTTTACAGCTACCTGAGCTACCACCAACTCAGATAGATGGGTCATCAGTTTAACATCTCATCCAAAGGATGACACACTCAGCAATCCAGCACCCCTCCCCCCTTATGTTGCACTGCAGTGTCAACAGTCCATCTACCTCGTGTGGGAATTGAACCCACAGCCTTCTTACCACAGGTGAGTGTGCTGCCTCTTACATCGCTGACTTCTGTTAGACTTTATATCAGATATGCACTCTAGCAGTCCAGTAGAGAAAAAAAAAATGAAAAAGATTAAAAATGGGGGGAATTACTAGCAAATTTAATACAGCTCTCCCCGAACAAGAAAATATACTGTAAGAAAGGAACTCTCTAGATTTAGATAAGAATTAGTGTATCAGGAATAAGCATGAATCATGCCATTCCAAACATAACCAAGACAGTCTCCTCCAAAAAAAGGAATCCAATCTGGTGGTCCCCTGCCATAAACAAACTATACAACAGAAGGAAGAAACTGTTGCAGAAAAGAGGAAACTCCCAGGATGCAAAAAAACTCCCTTACCAGCCTCAGTAAGAAACTGAGAACCCTCATAAAAATCCTCCAAAGCTAGTTACGAAAATAAAATTGCCAAAGATTCCAAAGACAACCACAAGGCATTCTATAGTTATGTCAAGAATAAATGGCAATGCTCAGATCTGCTCTGAGCTACAACAGAATGGCATCAAAAATACTGATCCCAAAGATATTGCCAGTATCCTGGCAGATAAATTCAGTGCCAACTTCACCCCCCTCTCACCCCCTAAAGGGACAATCTCAGTACCAAAAGATTGCCAAATTCTGGTACTCACGGCCACACAGATAAAAAACGCACTCTCCAAAGCTAACAATACAGCATCCATGGGACCAGACGACATCCCGGGCTGTGTACTACACGAACTACAAAATGAACTGGCACCTCACCTAGGTGTCATGTTTAATCATAGCCTCACCTCAGGCTTTGTGCCCAATGAGTGGTGCACAGCTACAGTTATCCCACTTCAGAAGGGGGGGATCCACCTTGGATCCTGGGAACTATCATCCCATCAGTCTGACAAACCTGATCTGCAAAGCCATGGAATGAATTATCATGGAATTATAAACAAAGACATTGGCAGTCTTCAAACACTGGACCCCACCCAGATTGGTTTTGTAAAGGGCTGATCTTGCCTCCTCAACCTAATTGACTTCTTTGAATCAGTCTCCAGAGCCGGTGACGAGGGTAAGGCAGTCCACACAGCCTATCTGGACCTCGCCAAGGCCTTCGACACCATCCCCCATTCTGAAATCATAGATAAACTTACTAAGCTCGGCATTAATCCCTACATCACTCGATGGGTTGCCAACCGGCTTACTGACATAACCCACACTGTAAAAGTAGCCGACTCAAAATCCAGCTCCAGACAAGTGACAAGCGGAGTACCTCAGGGTTCAGTCCTGGGACCGCTCTTGTTTGACATCTACTTCTCTGAAGTACAGGCCAGCACTAAGGGACTCTGGCTAAGAAAGTTCACAGATGACTGCAAACTGGGAGCCATTATTGAATCCCCAAATGATGTGGATATTCTGCAAAAGGGCCTTACAGAAACAGATGCTTGGTGCCAGAGCCATGGGCTCAAGCTCAATGCCAAGAAATGTATAGTTATCCCCTTTGGGGAAAAAACATGTACCCATGAATTACCACATAAGTGGCAGTACACTAAACACCAAAAGTGTGATAAAGGACTTAGGGACACAGGTGGACAGTGGTATCACCTTCGATAACCACATAGCCACAACAGTCAGGAAATCCTATGTGGCACACCTCATCACTAAGGGCTTTTCATCCAGAAAAAAGGAGGTCATTGTCCCACTGTACTCATCTCTCATTAGACCCATTATAGAGTACAATGCCCCATTTGGTATGTACCTCACAAGACATCTGCAACAACTGGAAAGGCCACAGAAATACTTCACTAAATGAATCACAGGCCTAAAGCAGATGCCCTATGCTGACCGTCTAACAAAACTCCAGCTATACTCTGTCGCATATCGCCTACTCAGAGGCGATCTCTGCTTAACATACAAAGCCATGTCAAACCCAGTGCTGTTGGACATGCTACACTTAAAGAAATCCCAATCCCTCCGAGCTACACGCTCCAGGGATCTAAATCTGGTCATCACAATGAACAAAACATGCTGGTGGGATAGATTCCTGACCCAGAGACTCCCCCATACTCTGGAAAAGACTGCCCATACATGTCAAGCTGAGCGCCTCCTTGGCCCTCTTCAAAAGGAACCTGGACAATTGGATGGGAGATAAGAAATTCAGCCTGGGGATCACATCAGTCGCCCTGCTAGAGAGGGGACCAGGGAAGTAAATATTCTGGGAAGAAATAGCCAGGGAATTGTTATGGCTAGGCTTGTATAAGCCCTTGGGCCGATAGCCTAGTACCAACCTATGAACCTCTATAAATAGAATAATTGTATGTGAGTAGGCAATATAAGTATTAATGCCCTCCTAGTTCCACTACGTGTCATGATGTCTATCCCTGTCAAAGCTTCAATGGGACAAAACAAACAGGTCAAAGTTCTATCTTGGTGAATCAAACAAAAACAGTTTACATGCTCCATGAAAGAGGCATCACACTCTTATATTCCCACCCCTTACTTATGTATACTAACTCATGGTCACACAGCCTCAGTGTAAAACGAAAAGCCAAAAAAAATTAACAACTGATAGCAAACACTGTGCTGACAGTGATTCCCTCTGAAGAACACTAATTGACAAGTTTCACATCAGGGAAGTGTGTTCAGTGAGTTAAACTCTGCCATCTTCACACTCAACTAAGGTAGGGACACCATGACTTTCTGCCTTGTGCCTCTGTGAGATACTGAAGTGACTGTGTTTCATTTTGTGCGAAATAAAGAAACATAAAGTCAGACCCTAAAAAAGCTGAAACATTCAGGCAGCTTTAACGACCCAGGGTTCATGTGTGAGTGTTGGTAGTCAGTAGCTCACTGTAGCCATCAAGAGTTGCAACATGTCAAGGGAAGGTGCCAGAATTGATGTTCATTGTGTTACCCTGCTGCAGTCATCACACTTGGGTTATCCTGTCATCAGGCGGTCCCGCAGTCGGCCTGAATTCCAAAGTCTTGGTCCGGCGTCGGTTGCTGTCGCTTCTTCCCTAACGTCAGTGCGTCAGGGGTATATAAGAGGCATCCGACGCCATTTTCTTCAGTCTTTCTTGCCGCACGGTGCCCGAAGCAGAAGCAGTTCGCAAGTGCCGGTCAGCCGGCACCTGAGATTTTCTAATCGAATTTCAGTCCGAAGTCTTCAAAGCTAAGTACCCCATTGGGGAACCTTTTCTTGCCTCAGTCCGATGTCAGAAAAAGTTAACAATTGCAATTCTTGTGGGAAGCAAATAACTCATAAGGACTTTCATTCTTATTGTATACCTTGCCTAGGCCCAGACCACGACGTCACTGGTTGTCGGTTTTGTGCTAGGTTCAATAAGAGAACTATAAAGCGACGCTTTGATTTCGCATGACACTACTTCGGTAGGAAATTTAATTACACTATGCCGTCGGAGCAACCGACTACCAGCGTGCATAAAAAACGCAACGATAAAGACAGGCAGCCTAGATCCAAGCCAGACTCCGAGGCCTTGGCTGGGCTGGTCGCCGGTTCTCCGGTTTTCAGTGAGGCGCCTACGCAGCCCCTGGCGACCGCAGAATTGGAACCCCAGACCGCTTCGGATTCTCAAGCAGAAAGTTCTAGGCCGACGCAACCATTTTCTTTAGGCCCTACCGACAACATTGCAGAAGGAGAAGCCAGTGCTGTGGAAACACCTTCGGTTACAGAAGGTGTCTTCAGACCGACTACTGTCACCATAAAATCTTATGCTAAGCTTAAGACTCCTCTAAAACCAAAAAAGACTGCACATCAGTCTCCAGTTCAAGGCCCCATGCCTAAGAAACAGATGCTTAAAATGGCTGAAGATTTGATTTCTTTAATCAGGGGTTCCCAACCCCCCCCCCCGACAAAAGGCCTAGACAAGAGGAGGATTTTGCCTCCTCTGATCAAGTGTCTATTTCCTCAGACTCCTCTGAGGAACAGGATTACTCCTTTCCCCCTTATGAAGATTCTGATGCTGAAGATTCCATTCCCTCAGCTTCTCCCCCTGAAGACTATTCCTTTGGGGAAACCTTGCATACCATGAGGGAACATTTCCACTGGGAAGGTCAGGACTACTCAAACACAAAGAAAAGGCTCAGAGAGTTTCTTTTACTCCCCCAGCACAGACCACTTGCTATCCCTCCAGTTTTAGACATTGTGGATGATGTTTACTTAGAATCTAGTCTAAATCCAGATTCTCTGCCTCCTGCTCCAGCCAAACCAGATAGATATTATAGAGTGCCTGACTCACACAAATTCCTTTACAAAAGCCCTGTTGCTGACCCAGAGACAATCTCC
Organism: Protopterus annectens; assembly: GCF_019279795.1. Lineage (NCBI taxonomy): Eukaryota > Metazoa > Chordata > Ceratodontiformes > Protopteridae > Protopterus > Protopterus annectens. The sequence goes on along the minus strand of NC_056737.1, from coordinate 1,168,673,587 downwards.
CAGGGTCCCAAAGGGGCTAAGGCTTCTATGGCTAAAATCCTGTACCCCCTGAAAGGGACTCCAGAGCACTAGATAGGTGGGGGAAAAAGATTTACACCTTAGCTACTCTAGCTATGAGAGCACTAAATTGTCAATTTCACATGCTGAAATACCAGCAATTCCTAATGTCTCAAATAAAACAAAAGATGAGCACGCACCCTCAACAGTCTGAATTCAAGGAAATGCAGGATCTGTTGCATGCAGCTGAACAGGTGGGCAAACATACTTTACAATGTGGATTTGATTCCTTGGAAGCTTCCTGTAGAGCAGCTGTTACTGGGTCTGTTATACATAGGCATGTTTGGTTAAAGGAACAAACTCTGCCTGATCATGTTAAAGCAAAGTTACTAGATGCACCCTTACAGCAGGATGTCTTATTTGGGGTTAAAGCAGAAGAGGTTTTAAAGAAAATGGAGGATAAGGCAAAATCTGTGCAGACAGTCAAAGATTTCTTACAGGTACAGCCCCCACGCTTCAGCAGAAATTGGCCAACAAAAAATTGGTCCTTTCCAGCTTCTGACAGACCACAGAGGGGTAAATACAGACGCCCAAGGGGCAGAGGACAAGCACAAATCCCTTACAAACCTCGCCAGTGGGGCACTGCAACACAGAAGGGAGGAGAAGACAGGTCCCAAACTACTAGAAGACAAACACAATGACTTAAACTTCAAACTGCCAAGCAAAATTCTCTTGGCAGCTCCCTTGGGAGGAAAATTAGCATTTTTTATAGACAACTGGCGTATCGTCACAAAGGACAAATGGGTCCTAGACATTATCTCACAAGGATACAGATTCCATTTCCACACCTTGCCAAGGATAAAAGGAATGCCAAACCTGCCACAAAATCAATGGGCAGAGGCACAAAAACAAATTACAGCTCTCATGGACATGAGAGCCATTCAACTGGTACCTACACAGGAGCAAGGCCAAGGATTTTACTCAAGGCTCTTTCTAGTACCCAGAAAGGACAATGCTTGGAGACCCATTCTGGACCTTTCAATTCTAAACACCTTCTTGCAAATACCCAATTCAAGATGCTGACACTACAGCAGCTTCTTCCCATGTTGGGCAAGAAAGCTTGGCTAGTAACTTTGGACCTCAAGGAGGCATACCTGCATGTCCCTATCAGACAAAATTGCAGAAGATACCTCCGTTTCATTGCAGGTTCAACCCATTACCAATTCTCTGCACTGCCCATTGGCTTATCTACTGCACCCAGGGTCTTCACAAAATGCCTGGCACCAGTAATTGCATACTGCAGACAAAGAGGAATTCAAATATACCCATACCTGGACGACTGCCTCATCCAAGCAGAAAGCAAGGACATTCTCTTACAACATCTGACGTTTGTAAAGCACCTTCTAAGTTGCCTAGGGTACACAGTAAACGAAAAGAAATCAAAACTAGTGCCCTCACAAAATATGACATTCCTGGGTGCCAGCTTGAATACAACGGCCCAGATGGCTTACATGACGCCAGACAAACAACTACAACTAACTCAATACTTCAAAATAATGGCAACAAAGACCCAACTCCCTGCAAGAAAAATTCTGCAGGCCTTGGGCTTCATGGCATCTTGCATACTACTAATACCATTTGCAAAACTGCATATGAGGAAATTACAATGGTACCTAAAAAGCATATGGACTCAACACAGCCACAGCTTGGAAACAATGATACCTCTCATTCCCTGCCTTCAACAGGAGTTTCTATGGTGGTCACAGGCATGTCACCTCAACAAGGGTCAGCCTTTCACCTTACCCCCAGCCAGGCAAACTATGACAACAGATGCATCGGACTTTGCCTGGGGGGCACACATGGCAGGATGGTGCGTTCAAGGCATATGGACTGCAGATCAAAGGAATCTGCACATCAATCAAAAAGAAATGCTAACTGTACACAATGCTCTGACAGCCTTCAAGGACCTCTTACATCCAGGACAGCTTATAATAAGGACAGACAACACCACAGTAATGTGGTACATAAACAAGCAAGGGGGTACACACTCCTACCCTCTATGCAGGCAAGCAATGACCTTGTGGAACACAGCACTGGCTTACCAAGTTCAATTACAAGCTCAATTCCTGCCAGGAAAAAAGAACACATTGGCAGACGACCTAAGCAGAAACATCATGGATCCCCACGAGTGGAAACTGGATCCACAAGTATTTGCAATGATAACTCAAAAATGGGGACGCCCAGACTTAGACATGTTTGCCAACCCCCAAAACTATCAGCTATCAAAATTTTGCACAAGGACTTTTCACCATCAAGCTTGGAAAGTGGACGCACTCTCATTCAGTTGGAAAATGCTGACAGTATATGCCTTTCCTCCATTGCCCCTTCTCACAAAGGTGCTGCTGAAAGTCAGGATGGAGAGACCCCGAATGATACTCATTGCCCCAGACTGGCCACGCCAGCACTGGTACCCACTACTAAGGAACATGGCCCAGGGCCCACCATGGATTTTACCACAAATTCCTCATCTGCTCACACAGCAAGACAGTCAGATTCTACACAGCCAGCTCAAAACCTTAAATTTGGCTGCATGGCAAATCACCTAAGCAACCAGCCAGCTCCTCTTTCACAAGCTGTTATGGATGTCATTCTGGAGGCCAGGAGGCCCAGCACCAGGAAAGCCTACTCAGACAATTGGAAAAAATTTTGAGCCTGGAACCAAGCTAAAGGCCAAAATACCCTTCAGCCGGACATACCTCAGATTCTACAATATTTAACTGAGATGTTACACAAAGGACTTTCTTTTTCATCTATTAAAATCATTACAACACAGATCCTCCCTTATTTTCACATCCACTTAGGCAGTACCTCAGAGGGGCCAAAAACATTAGGCCTCCCAGGAGAGCGCCAACACCAACTTGGGACCTCAATTTTGTTCTGGAAAAACTTACGCTGCCACCTTTTGAGCCAGCTTTCTCAGCTGATTTAAAGTTTATATCATGGAAGACTGCCCTGCTGCTAGCAATTACTTCAGCCAGAAGAGTCTCAGAGCTACAGGCACTAATGGCAGTAGAGCCTTTCATCATTTTTCATCAAGACAGAGTTTCTCTACGAACTAACCCCTCCTTTATGCCAAAAGTGGTATCCAGTGTGGCTCTAAATCAAACCATCCATTTACCCACCTTCTTCCCAAATCCACAGAACAAAGGAGAAAGACTCCTGCACTCCTTGGACATTCACAGACAACTACGTTACTACTTGGATAAAATTAAGGTTTTCAGAAAATCTGACCAGCTTTTTGTATCCTATGCTACAGCATCACAAGGAAAGGCTATCTCAAGACAGACCATTTCCAAATGGATAGGACATTGCATATGTTTTTGCTACACCCATCATGGAAAACCAGTTCCTGCTAGCATAAGGCCCCACTCCACCAGGGCAGCAGCTACATCTACAGCCTTCCTCAGGGGGGTGCCAACCAAGGATATTCTGGAAGCTGCAACTTGGAGTTCAGTACACACCTTCACCAAACACTATCACTTACCACTTTACTCTAAGACTAGAGCTGGCTTCACCACTGCAGTTTTGCAGGGCCTCCTAGCCTCCTCTAACCCTGTTTGACTCCACCTCCCATTCTTAGCTTTGGGATTCTACCCAAGTGTGATGACTGCAGCAGGGTAACACGATGAACATAGTACAGTTTTGTACTTACCATAAATGTAAATGTTCGAGTGTATACCCTGCTGCAGTCCAGGTTACCCTCCCTCCATCCCCTCTGACCTAACTAAAACCTTTCAATACCTTAAAATCTGATACAACCTTTGTGGTGTATTTGCTTATAGCTGGAGGGATGTTTTGTTTGTGCTAAACTTTTATTATTGGTACTATCTACTGACCACCTTTTGGGGGGGCACCTGACATCTGGGGCAAGAAAAACTGAAGAAAATGGCGTCGGATGCCTCTTATATACCCCTGACGCACTGACATCAGGGAAGAAGCGACAGCAACCGACGCCGGACCAAGACTTTGGAATTCAGGCCGACTGCGGGACCACCTGATGACAAGGATAACCCAAGTGTGATGACTGCAGCAGGGTATACACTCGAACATCTACATTTATGGTAGGTACAAAACTGTACTTTCTTCCTCACCGCCCGAGTCCCGAGCTGTCCTAGAAGTTTAGCCCAGCTTCTATCTTCTATGCATACGGTGCACACCCAGCTTTTTGACAGGGGAGTTTTCCTGTTACTTTATATTTTCTCTTCCACTACGGTGCTGTGTAAACTTCATTCTGAGTCTGTGCAACTTGTGTTCTAATCAAGTAGAGACAGAGTACTGTAATACATTATTGAAGAGTAACAGCACTACGACAAGACATTTCTCTACATCAATTAAATACTGCAGTTCATTGCTGCTCTAATAAGGATATTTTATCTGCTGCAACATAAGGAAAATGCCTTAAACTGAAAGTCTATTATCTTAGAGGGAATATCCCGAGAAAGGGGTAGGAATGGCATAGGACTGTGGTGGTATTTGCAAAATGCTAGGTCTGATGGTGTAAAAGATATAAAGCAACATTGTATGATGATTAAAAAAAGTGAGAGAGGTCATGGTAAGATTTTGAATTATGTCTCATGAGACTAGGTACCCCAAAGTTTGAAGTAAACAGAGCAATTATAGATAGATGGTGGGTAGAAAATAAGAGAATAAGTTATTGAGAACACTTGAGAAGGGGACAAGAGTTAATGAGTTGGCAACAGTTACAAGATACCTATGAGACAGAAAAGACTTTTTGATTACAATACAGAGGTCTTTTAGAAATGTTAACAAAATCTCACAAGGTCGTAAAGGACAAAAGGATAGATCAACCTAGGGTGCTGGAATTGATACTAGAAGTTTGGTCAGGTGAGGCTGACAAGAAACATTCACTAAGTAGATTATAAACAGCCTTAATGAGTTCTAGGGGCCAAAAGCAAAAACAAAACTGGATGTGGAGCTTGGAAATGTCTCTAAATGAAAGTAGGATTCGGAGAGTTGGGGGAACCTTTGTGAAGGACTTAAAAATGAACACAATCAAGAACATTCCAGATTTTATGGCGATAGTGTTAACAAGTGTTAACATAAGTATTTTTACATGCCAAATAGACTTCAGTGGTGCCCGAAAACACTGTTAGAGATGTATGTTAAATGAAACAGGAGACTGGAAAGTCATTTTGGGAATATAGTAAACTGTCTGACTTAAGAAAGTGGTGAAATTAATGAATGGGAACTCTATAAGTGGCAGATAATCAGGAGTGTCTAACTCCTAGACTTAGCTCAGTAAACAAGTATATAAAAAGATCCTACAACACTTGCAGAAAATTAAAATAAGTCCAATGTCTGATTTCTGCAGTTAAAAACAAGAATTTATCAGTGCAGGTCAGTGGTGGTTGCAGTTGAAGGTGTTTAAAAAACATCTCCACTGTAACTATTAATAGTTCATTTTAAGAGCTACAAAGTCAGGAAGCTGTATTTGGTAAAGGAAATTGTGCCAAAACTGATATTTTTATGATTATTTTTAGATTTTCAATACAGCCTTCATGATCTAAAATGTGAAAGGGTATGTGTGATGCTGCAAAGAGACCTTTCAGGGATTACAAAAATAATCTTTGTATCTAGAACATACCTGTCAGCATTTTAGTGGAAGAAATCTGGATAAAGCCAGAAATAATTGGGGAGACAAATGCCAAAAATAGGAACAGATTTTGAATATTTATCTTATACATTTATAAAGTTGTTAGAGTAACAAGTTTTGTGTTAACTTGCATTCTAAGAAGGATATGAAGTTTGAAACTCAAATGGCTATCTTATTTAGTGGCTTCAATCCCTAGTGGTTTAACAGAAAATCACACATTTTTATGAAGAACAGACCAAAAATTGGCAAAAATCTGGACATTCTAAAAATATCTGGACAGTTCAAAGGTATGAACTGGAAGATACCAGCTACTGTATACAAGACCTGAGGTCTTTAAACATACTCCATTTAGAGATTAGACAGTCTTCCAGAATTCACAAATAGAGGCCTTTGATAAAGCTGTATTCACATTCTGGGATTCCTTACACTCTGATATTTAGAAATCTGTTGCATAAAATCAAGTCAGTGAGAAACTCAAGTCCCAATAGTACCCATTCAGCTCAATCTGCCAGTATGTCAGCGTTATCTGATTGGGTCATATCTAACTGGACCCTTACACTCCGAAAAATTTAAACTCATGATACTGTAGATGTTAACTGTGGTTAATCACTTCTTTGCCAACTTGACACGTGATTGTTTTTTATTGGCTACTACTGATATAAGTTTGGTAACTATATTATGTTACTTTAATTTGCGTCTCCCCCCCCCCATCTTATATTTGTTCTTAAGTTTCATTAATTAATTAATTTATTTATATTTGTTTAACAAGGTAATGCAGTGATTTCAATGAAACATTTGCAAGTACACCCTGTGTGAATTGGATCACACAAGAAATTAGCAAAACATATTTAAAAATACAAGGATATGCTATAAAACATATACATATTTACGGATGCAAAAGTGTATTACAACATTTAGTTCAAGAAGCAGATTACAAACTCAAAACATGGATGGAAAAATGGAAATATGCTTTTCATGTGGTTTTATGTATTGTGTAGCCATCTTACTAAAAGTGCCACTATGCCTTAGTTTCTTTGACAAGGTAGATGGATATACTGGTTGTAGTTTAGTGCTTTCTATGCGGAGTCTGCATGTCCTCCCTGTGGTCGCGTGGGTTTCCTTCCACATCCCAAAGACATGCTGTAGGTGGATTAGACACTCTAAATTGGCCCTAGGCGTGAGTGCGTGCGTGTGTGTGTGCCTTCTGTGGAAGGCTGGGCACCAGGCTGGCAACTATACACTGTAAAACTCCATTGCCAATCATGAGTGGACAGGTGATCCACTGTGGTGACCCCTAACCGGGAAAAGCCGAAAGAAGAAGAAGCCTTAGTGAATCATTCCTTTGCTTGTACTGTGGATGTAGTGGTGGTTGTAATAGTCTCTGTTTTACTTTACTGACATGACATGACTATGGAGGGTGTTTTGCAAAGTCCCGTTTTTCTGTAATTATTCAACCTTTGAAGAAGCATATGTAAGAAAGGTTATCGGGTACAGGAAGTCTATCTTGTGCAAAAATGTAGTCTTCTGTTTTTTTACATCCTCTGCATATTTTTTTATTTCTCATTAAGTTAAAAGGTTCAATTGAAGAGATTTTTAATTGGTTGGATTTGATGTATGAGACATTGCTAAGGGGATGTGTATCCAAATGAATTGTGTTATGATATTATGCTGGTAATAACTGATTGTTGTAATGACTACAGAAATTTAACATTTAGTTTGTACATTCTGAATGTGTATTTCTGCATTACTGTTTAGTGTTTCTCAATATGTTGCCCCTATAAAAATGATACTGTCTCAGTTGTATTTACTGTGTCAGAATAATGAACTGAATAAGAAACACTGTTATATTACACATTACTGAAAACTCTTAAAAATAATCTAAGTTACAAAATAATGTTGACACATTTAATGCATATTTCTGTTACTGGTGAATATTTTTGGCACTCATTTGCTACATAATTTAAGATTTCTTCCTGTGATCTATGGCTTATCATTGCACAGATGTTCATTATTTAATCACTGTTATGATAGCCTTAGCATGATGGGTATATACTGCACAGGGTGTAACAGCTAGACTGCTTTCAAAGCTTAGGGGCACCTTCCACAAACCCAGACCTTTGTCTGTTTTACCAAGCGCTGCTGTAAGGGATACATGGACTTCAGGCTTAATTTTTAGCATTACCTTGGAACAACATGCTGCTTCCTCGGTTCTTCCTTCCTCCAGACAAAAAATGAAACTTTCCAGTCAGTCTTTGCTCCTTCAGCAGGCTAGGAATTTGCATCGTTCACATATGGGTGACTCTGCTGTGGCCATTTCTGGTTCCTCAAACCACTCATGTTCTTCTTCCTTGGTTTCCTCTCATTTTGTCCCTTCAGCCACTGTCTGACGATTCCTTTCTGGCTGTTGGAGTGTTCTTATCAATCATGGGAATATCACTCTTGTCTTAAAGGAAGGAGCTGGGAATGCCTTTCTGCCTGGATTGTGTTGTGGTGCAGTGGAAGTGTTGTCACCTCACAGCAAGAGGTTCTCCTGTTCGATTCTCAGCTGGAGTACCTTTTGTGCAGAGTCTGCATGTCCTCCTGCATTTGTGTGTTTTTTCTCCGGGTACTCCGGTTTCCTCCCACATTACAAAAACATGCATCTGGAGCATTTCTCCCCGGGCCTCCGCTGGAAATTGGCTTCATTCCAAGTTGTACATTTATATTAAACAAATGTTAAATAAATAAATAAAATAACTGGACTGGGATGTCCATTCCCCTGGGTGAAGTGCCTGACAGGAGTTGATTTGTTTGTATGGAAGTTCCTGTTAAAGCAGAAAGTTAAACATTTATCTTCCTCTTTCTTTGTTACTTTAGACAGTAATTATTTATTCAACTGGGATCCAGTCTTAGTTAAGGCTCTTGACTCCTCTCACTATGTTTTTACGGGTAAAAGAAAAGGGAATTCTTTGTTTTCTGAAGATGCACAGTATAGTGAACAGAGAAATGATTTTGAGAGACCAACTTCTGTTTTTTTGCTTCTCAGGTGACTGCTTCTGATTCTGAGGGGAATGTTTTTTATGATGGTCCCTTGGAAGAATTTTCTTTTTGTGAAACTATATCCACAATGATTCAATTACTTCAGTGAGAACATAAATGACATTTCATTTCTTTCAAAATATTGTCATTTATTACAGCTTGAATTTCCTCAACCCACCCCTGTTCCTTCTGTACTTTCAGCTTTAGAGGATGTTTTTATTACAGTCTGTAACATGCCTGACAGCCTGCAGCCCTAAGAAAGCAGATAGATTGTACAATGTTCCTTAGTCTTCCAAGATGTTTATTTTCTAATTCCAAATCGGACACTGCTAATCCCTCTCCCTCTGAGAGGGAAGGGAAAGTCTTTGATAGATTTGGGAACAACATGCATACTTCTGCCTCGCTTATTTGCAGAACTCTTATTTGTCAAGCTCATGTGTTAGTTTTTGCTTGCATTATTTAAGACTATGAGAAACATAATTGCCATTTTCCCTTCTTCTGAGGAAAAACTATGTATGAATACACTTAACTGCTCCTGTATCTCAGCTGGCCAAACATTCTTTCAAGTGTGCTTATGATTCAGTTATGTTCTTCAGAACAGCTACTAGAACTGTTAGGAGAAGGTTGGCATGGTTACCTTTTCAAAATGTACATGTGGATGTTAAAATTGTAATTTTGAATTATCCTTTGGATAGAGAGATTATTTTTGGACCATCTTCTCCTGAAGTCCTGAAAAGGTGTGGTGGGAGAAGGAAACTGATTTTAGGGGTGACTTAGATTTTTCAGTGTTTCGTCTCCAAGTTTCCTAAAGGCTTCACACCTACCTCAGCACCTCTTTCTAGAAAGCAAAATAAGCAGACCTAGCAATCTTCTGGCAAGCAGATGTTAAAAAAAACAATGACAAGCAGGCTCCAAAAAGAATGGGGAACCTCCAAGAAACCAAGACAATCCGCAAGTCTGAATGACTATTTGCAAATGGTAATCCCACCCACCCTTGCAAACTTTTAAATCTCCCTTAAAATCTGGCTGTTACATAATATCAGACAAGTGGGTTCCGAGAGTGATCCATCAGGGTTACAGATGGCAGTGGGAGTCCCTTTTTCCTTTTCAGGGGATCCCTTCTTGTGTATCAGATCAAACTTTGTTCGCCTTCTGTCAATCATCATTTGCTAATTCAGTGGGTAGTAGAACCTGTTCCAACTCTTTAACAGGAAAAGTTTTTTTTTTCAGGAATTTTTATGGTACCAAAGAAAGAAGCCTCAAGGAGACCATCACTTGAGCTTTCCTTTCTCAGTTTGTGAAAGTCAAAAGTTCAAAATGCTGTTGGTTCACAACCTGTTACATTTTATTCCCCTCTTTCAGGTTTTTGACAGCTCTAGACTTTAAGGATACTTATATTTCAAACATTTTTAAGGTCTTCTGAATTTGGATTACATGTTCAGTTCTTTGCGTTACCCAATCCACTGCTCCAAATATGTTCGCAGAGTGTCTAGCTCCAGTGATAGCCTACTACAGACTGCAAGGTGTAAACATTTTTCCTTATTTAGACAACTTGCCTATCTTTGCAGAGTCATTTTTAAAATGTCAGGAATCTCTCACTTGAGTAAGAGATCTCCTTCATAGTCTGGGATTTTAGAAGAACATTCAAAAGTATTTTTACTCATTTTCACTCGATTGTTTTTCTGGGGTGTATCCTAGATACATCAGTTTAAATAACTTTTCTTATGGGTATATTCCTGGGTTTTTCTATTCAGTCCAGGACTTCAGCAAGGGAATTTTTTAGAATACTAGAATTTGTGACATCCATGATTCTTATGATTCCTTTAGCGAAATTCCACATGAGAAATATGTTTTATTTTATTTTATTTGTTAACCGGGGATAGAATACTGAATTCCATTGACCTTTATCAGACTTGGCCCAGGAGCAGCGTCTGCTCAAGCGACTTGCTCAGAGTCACACAGGCAATAGAGTCTGAGAGAATCAAACTCTGGACCACTGGACCTCTGGACACAGCTTGTTAGCAGCTCTGTAATCCTCTGCACCAACTGCCAGATTCAGTGGTCCCCCATATCAACATTCCCTAATATTCCAGACTTCAGTTTTGGGATTTGTGAAAAGGGAATGGCTTTGGAGAATCGATCAATGGTATTGGAATGCTGGTCTCCCATTTTCCCTTCCTGCTGAAGCATAATGTGTAGTTATGGATGCATCAGACTTTGCTTGGGGAGGGGTGTCTCTGAGAATAAAAGTGCAGGGTCTTTTGAACAAAACCGGCAGACCAAAATACACAAAACAGACATTGGCAGTCATACATGCTGTCAACTTTCTCAGTCATCTGTGGTCCCCAGAGCCATTACAAGTAATGACAGACAACACCACAGAGGTGTGGTACATAAAGATGCAGGAGGGCTCCAGATCTTTCCCTCTGTACACCTTAGCCATGGTGCCTAAGGTGTAACAGATCAGCACAATCTCACTTCATAAGTATCTTACATCCCATCAGAGCAAAACATTGTGGTAGATGAGCAGGACTGGGACAGACCCTCGTGAATGGAAATTGAATCAGAGGGTCTTCCAGGATTTGATCCAGCTCTGGTGAACACCTCAGCTAGATATTTTTGACTCCATTCACAACAAACAACTGGCAGCAATTCTTCTTCAGTATTCTTTGCAAGCATGCCTGGAAAAAAAAGATTTTTGTTGGATGGGAATGCTCTTGTATACCTTGTTACACTTTCCTCTGATAGCCAGGATCACTCTGAAGTTTCAGAAGGACTCTCCAAAGATCATTGCGGTTACACCTTTCTGGCCCAGGCAACAGTGGTTCTCCTTCTTCTGGAAGTGGCCAAGTGCAATTACCACACACTTCCTTACAGACTGGACGCACTCACACAAGACAGGAATTGTTTGATATACCCCAGCTTGATACAGTGTCAACTAACTGCCTTGGATGGCAGAGTCTGAATAACTTTTAGGCTCCTATTTTCTGAGACATGCATCAGGTATTAATGGAGATAAAAAAAACTGCTACTAGAAATCGTACATTACGAAATGAAAATGGTTATCTAACTGGTGCTGTGATATAATGGGAACCCTTTTAAAGCCATAGTTTCTCTGTTTTTTCCACAATATTTGTGTGAATTGCCTTTCTTACTCCTTTATCTACTTTAATCTGGCAGCCTTTTCAGTGTGTCTGCTAATGGATCCCCCCTTTCAAGGCATTCCTATGTTAAAAATGTTTTGTAAAGTGGTTCTGCATACCTGTCCACCTAGAAAAGAGGTGGATCCTCCATGGGATATTAACTTGTGTTTTGGAAATGTTAATTCTTGCTGTTTTGAACAAGCTCAGTAGAATGATTTGAGGTTCCTAAACACAATTTTGTTAATTGCTCTGACTTCTTCAAAAAGAGTATCTGAATTGCAAGTTCTCATGATTTGTCAACCTTATCTCATTTTCCACACAGATGGAGTTTCCCTGAGAACTAATCCTTCATTTATGCCTAAAGTGGTATCCAAGTTTACTTTAAATCACACTATCCATCTTTTTGTATTCTTTTCAGAGCCTAAAACTGAGGGAGAAAGGGCTCTTCATACTGTGGATGTCCACAGACATCTCAGGCTATATCTTGACAGAACAAAATGTTTCAGAACTTCTGATCAATGGTTTATTTGTTTTAAGGCAATAAAAAAGGACAACAGGTGTCAAAACCGACCATTTCCGAATGGTTGTTCCATGCTACTACTCTTTGTTATACCCACCACAACAGAATTATTCCATGCAGGGTCAAGGCTTACACTGCCAGAGCCTCCCACTCTCGATTTCTTGAACTTCCCCCTTGCTTCATAAATATCCCTTTCCACTTTGAACTATAACTTTCTTCTTGGATTATGTATATTAGCCATTATCACTAAAATATCCCTTCAAATCAGGGAAACTTAAACCACCTTGTTCTGTTGGAAATATCAACTTATCCCACTTAACTCTAGTCATCTTTCCCTTCCAGATAAATTCCTTCAATTCTTTATTAATTACTGTTTATGACTTCTCCTTGGATTGATAAAATATGCCTGACCCATACAAGACTAAAGGGACTAAAACATTTTCATTGCTTGTATCTTACTATCCATAAACATAAATAGTTTCCAGTTTCTCAGTTTTTGTATTTTTTGTTTAGTCTCTTTGTACATATCCTTAACTGCCGTAACAGAAACCTTTTTAATCCATACTCCTAATTTCTTTATCTTATATTTTCCCCATAAGTATGGGTATTGCTGAACCATTTTGAGCGTTGGGTACATAATTTATGGATTTAGCCTTTGTTTTATCTTCATTAATTTTATATCCTGAAAAGACTTAAAACCGTCTCAAAATGTTCCATGACACTGAGATGTCCTTTTTCTGGATTTATTAGGTACAAGATAATATCATCTTCAAATAAAGCCATATTTTCTGATCACTATACTAATTATATCCTTGTATTTCTGAGTCAAGTGTTTTCTTTGCCAGTGGCTCTAAATATAAAGCAAAAAGTAGAGACAAAAGAGGACACCCCTGCCTGGTTACACCGTTCAAACATAGCTTATCTGAAAAAAACCCTCCCACTTTAATTCTTGGATCCAGTGTTTCATATATCCTTCAAATTAACTTTATTATTTTATCAGGGAATGCAAATACTAATAGTCCCCTACTTTCGCAAGTCTACCATTGTTGTCTTTTTCCCGTGTATATCTCAGTTGATGCCGTTCTAGCAATAACTATAACTACACCCTTTTTCCTGTGTTCCTGATATTTTACTGGATATCCATTCTGAAATCCTCTTTGTCAAATTAATGCTCTTTAACATATGTTAAGCTACCTGTAAACCAGCAGAGAGAGCAGAATTCAGACAAGACCTACATTAAAGAGAGAGAAGAATTCCCTCACGTTATCAAAACAAGTTAAAATATATATCAGCATACGAGCCTGAAAGTTACCATTTCGGAGGCTAAGATTACAGGCAAATAAGGACTCCTCACTGAAACTCCTACTGAGGACCTGAACTACTGCTAAGGATATGAATAACCCACAGTCCATAGTGGCCAAAGAGACTACAACAGAAGAGAGCACTGTGGAGGAAAAATGTGAGTGGTCTGAGGATCAGTGTCCACTACCAGAGTCACCTGCCAGCAGCTGAGGCATGGACTGATCCCGCTGTGCAGACAGTGCATCCTTGTTCTATTTCTTACATTCAGAGGGGAGGAGGGACCACTATACTATTAACTTGTTCCATTCTATGCCGAGATTGAATCCCGAACCACAGTAAGTACTGCTGACAGAAATTGATAACAAGGGAAGTTGTCACAAATGTACACCAGCACCAAAAGTGCGAACATTCTCCTTTAAAAATCACAAGCCCAAAAAATGTACCAGTAACAGCAAAAAGCAGTATAGTCTTATGCAGAAAATCAGGGGAAAAAGCAATAAGCAGCATCCAGAAGGCCCTAAATTGGAAATTATGGATAAGGTACTAAAATAATGATAATGTAGGTTTTCTTAAAAGGCCAGTCTCAGGTTCTTATAAAAATACTAAAATGTGTAGAAGAACTTTCTGAAAGGAATGTATCTGCCTAGCAATGAAAGAAAAAGCCAACAACTGATCATCTGAAGCCCGAGAGTAGTGCTTTCTCTGGGGTGTCAAGAAAGTACTAAAGGTTTTTGGCACCAAGGCAGCTGTTTTCTCTTTTAGGAGCTCAAGCTTTACAGCAGCCTAGGTGCACGTTTGGAGGGATCAAAGGCTTTGGAAGATTGTCCAGCTGTTATTTCTTTAGAAGGATATAACCTACATAGCTACAGCTTCTGCAGCAGTGATTTATGATAAACACTTGCCACTTTCTGTGTGTGTGTGTGTGTGTGTGTGTGTGTGTGTGTGTGTGTGTGTGTGTGTGTGTGTATAATACATATATATATATATACGTATATATATATATATATATATATATGTATATATATATATATATATATATATATATATATATACATACATACATACATACAAGTACACATACACACACGCATTCCTGTGAACCCATACATAAAGATATTTTATATGTATTATACATATCTATGTATAGATAGATATAGATATACACACACATTTTATGAGTGTCTTACGTTTGATAGAAAACTCATGTAGGTGAATCACAATTGGTAAAAAAAAAAAAGTCAAGAGATAGAAACACTCATCCAAGATGTTACAAATATTTTAATTCTATTACAAAAATAACTAAACACCGTACTTTGTGAATTAAATAGAGCTTTACAAAGACTACACATGGTTTTATGAAGGGTTTGGTATCACGAATGGTGTTCTGCTGTAGTTTTGGGATAAGTTTATATCTTTATTTTAGTAATATGCATCATTTTGTGGTATTGATTTAGTTGAGCTATAAGGGATATGATAAGACATGCTAAAATTACAGTTTATGTATATATTTTATTTAGTTTGTTGTTTAGTGTAGATTTTTAGAATCTGGTTCAGCTTACTGGCAATGCTGATGTTCTTCATCTCACATTGCTGTAGTCATAACCTGTGGGTAGTCCGCTGTCCTCGGTCGGCCCGAATACCAAAGTGTTAGGCTGGCGTCGGTCATGGTCGCTCAGATCTGACGTCAGTACCCCGTGGTACTAAAGCGCATGACCGACGCCATATCCTCAGTCTTTTTTGCCGCATGGTCCGAAGCAGAAGCAGCGTTTGCAAGTGCCGTTTGGCGTCCTGAAATTTTCGTATTCTGAGTTTCAGACCGAAGACCAAGTTGGGCTAAGTACCCCGTTGGGGAATATTTTTGTCTTTTCTTGCCTCAGTTAATTCAGGATGTCAGAAAAAGTGAATAATTGTATTTCTTGTGGGAAACAGATACCTCATAGGGATTACCACTCTCTCTCTATTCCTTGCTTGGGGCCTGAGCACGACGTAGTCGGGTGTCGCTTTTGTGCTAGATTTAATAAGCGCACCATTAAACGCAGGTTAGATTGTGCTAGGCTTGTCTTCGGTAAGCAGTGTAATTACAATATGCCGTCGGATCCTCCGACGCCCGCTACCGCTAAGAAGCATAAGGAAAAATCGTTAAAGTCCAAGCAGGATGAGTCGTCCGTTACGGACGCCAGTTCTTTAGAAACTACGGTGGAATCTGTGGATCCAGCCGAGGTTTCAGCTGAGTCTCAGGGGGAGCCTTTAATTTTGCAGGATGTGGCCTCTCAGGAGTCGGGTCAGGCTGAGGGGGCCTCTCAGGTCTCTGTAGTCCCTTCTTTGCATAAGGTGGTTAGGCCTTCTACTTCTGTCTCTAAGGTACCTTCCAAGATCAGGCCTGGTTTGTCTTCCTCTGGCATCTGCCCTAGTTCTGCAGGTTCTGTACCTAAAAAGCATATGCTGAAAATGGCAGAGGATTTGATTACCTTAATCAGGGGTTCTATGCCCCCTCCAGATAAGAGGCCTAGGGTGGAGCCAGAGGTGGAAGGATTGGAGCATTCCTCAGATTATTCGGAGTCTTCGGCTGAAGACATTCAGGATTTTCCACCTTATTCTGATTCAGATGCAGAGGATTCTAGTCCTTCTGCTTCCCCTCCAGAGGATTTTTCTTTTTCTGAAACCCTGCATTCCATGAGGGAGCATTTTAAGTGGGAAGGTCAGGATTTCTCAGATTCTCGAAAGAGACTTAGGGAATTTTGTTTTACCACAGCATAGGCCCTTGGCTATACCCCCTGTTTTGGATGTTGTTCAGGATGTTTTCTCTGAAGCTTCCCTTAATCCTGATTCTTTGCCTCCTGCCCCGGTCAAGCCAGACAGGTATTACAGAGTGCCAGAGGCTCATACATATTTGTATAAGAGCCCAAGAGCTGACCCGGAAACTATTAGCCAGGGACCTAAGGGTGTCAGGGCTTCTGTTGTAAAGAATCCAGTTCCTATGGATAAAGATTCTAGAGCTTTGGATAGGTGGGGTAAAAAAGTGTATACCTCTTCCACTCTAGCAATGAGGGCTTTGAATTGCCAGTTTCATATGCTGAAGTACCAGAATTTTCTCCTAAGTCAGTTAAAATCTAAGGTAGATGCTTTGGCAGAGGGCATAGAGTGTAAGGAATTGCAGGATTTAGTTCATGCCTCTGATCAGGTGGGTAAGCATTCTTTGCAGTGTGGTTTTGATGCTCTTCAGGCTTCTTCCAGGGTGGCTGCCACTGGATCAGTTATTCGTAGGCACGCCTGGCTTAAGGATCAGAACTTGTCAGAGCATGTTAAAGCTCGAATTTTGGATGCTCCCCTTCAATCTGAAGTTCTGTTTGGTTCTCCTGTGGAGTCAGTTTTGAAGAAAATGGAAGACAAAGCTAAGTCTATGCAGACAGTTAAGGATTTTTTACAGGTGCAGCCCCCTAAGTTTAGCAGAAATTGGCCTACTAAGGGATGGGCTTATCCTTCTTCTGATTTACAGTCTAGGGGCAGATCTAGGCGTGGTAGGGGCAGAGCTCATGCTCAGGGTTCTTTCAGGCCTAGGACGTGGAGTTCCCCTGCACAATCTTCAGGTGAGGGCAGGGGTCAGCCTTTTCGTAAACAGACCCAATGACCTGTATCTCCAGCTGCCAGATTCCTCCTGTCTGGCAGCTCCTCTGGGAGGAAAGTTGGCACTTTTCAGGCAAAATTGGCTTTTAGTCACCCAGGACAAATGGGTGTTGGACATTATAGACCGAGGCTACAAGTTTTATTTTCACACCTTGCCTCCTTTCAAAGGCATGCCCGACGTTCCTCCTCAGCAAAAGTTGGAGGCTCGCAAACAGATTTCTTTACTTTTAAAAATGGGGGCTATCCAGGGGGTCCCTCCATCAGAAGTGGGCCTAGGATTTTATTCTCGCCTGTTTTTGGTACCAAAGAAAAGAAACACTTGGAGGCCAATTCTGGACTTGTCTGTTCTCAACACATACCTGGACATTCCCAAATTCAAGATGTTAACTTTGCAACAGCTTCTGCCTCTGCTAGGCAAAGATCACTGGATGGTAACTCTGGATCTCAAAGAGGCTTATCTTCACATTCCTATCAGGCCCAGCTGCAGGAGGTTCCTGCGTTTTCGGACTGGCACTTTTCATTATCAGTTCTCTGCATTGCCCTTTGGCTTATCTACTGCGCCCAGGGTGTTCACAAAAGTCCTGGCTCTGGTGATAGCCTTCTTAAGACTAAGGGGAATACAAATTTATCCTTATTTGGATGATTGCCTGATTCTTGCTCAAGACAAAGTCAAGTTACTTCACCATCTTCAGTATGTTATGACAGTGTTAAGGTGCCTAGGGTATTCTGTGAACGAAACAAAGTCCAGTCTAGTACCCTCTCAGGACATGTGTTTCTGGGTGTGAGACTGAACACAGCCTCTCAGGTGGCATTTTTGACCCCGGACAAACAAAGAAATCTTGCCCTTTACTTCCAGCAATTATCTTACGGTCCAGGCTGACTGCAAGGACAGTCCTTCAGGCCTTGGGGTTCATGGCATCTTGTATTCTGGTGCTTCCCAATGCCAAACTGCATATGAGGAAGCTACAATGGTATCTCAAAAGCGTATGGACTCAACACTGCCACGATTTGGACACTGTCATTCAGATAATACCTTGCATCCAAAAGGAATTCTTGTGGTGGGCTCAGGAATGTCACCTAAACAAGGGACTCTCTGTGACCCGACCAGAGGCGAGTCAGATCTTAACGACAGATGCCTCAGACATGGCTTGGGGAGCACACTTCAATGGGAAATGGGTTCAAGACACGTGGCCTCCCAGACTACAACATTTGCATATCAACATGAAGGAGATGTTAGCAGTCCAATTTGCCCTGATGGCCTTCAAGGATCTACTTCAACCAGGACAGGTGTTGATTCAAACAGACAACACAACAGTCATGTGGTACATCAACAAGCAAGGGGGAACCCATTCGTACCCTCTTTGCAGACAAGCTATGATTTTGCGGGAGACTGCTCTCAGTTTGCACCTCACTCTTCAGGCAAGGTTTCTGCGGGGAGCACAGAACTCCTTAGCAGATGTTTTGAGCAGACAGATGGTGGATCCCCACGAGTGGAAATTGGATCCTCGTGTATTTCAACAGTTGACGGTGGCTTGGGAACTCCAGACATAGATCTGTTCGCTTCTCCACTAAATTTCCAACTGCCAAAGTTTTGCACAAAGCGGTTTCACCCAAAAGCTTGGAAAGTGGATGCCATTCAGTTGGAACAACCTTCACGTCTATGCCTTTTTTGTTTTTTTTGTTTAGTTAATTAAAAAGGATGTTTTCGGGGGAAAAAAAAATTTTGGTTTTCTTTTGGGGGGGAAACCCCGGGGAATACCCCCATTTAAGGGAAAATTTTACCCAAACTCTTTCCACCTTCGGGGGGGGGTTTTGTCTTTTTGCTTTTAAAAAAAAAAGGTTAATTGTTCTTTTTTAACAGTTAATTACAATATCCTCGGCCTCCGGGGTCGCTGGCTAAAAAAACGAAATAAGCAGGTGATGTCCTTGGCCCCGGTTTTTTAGAAATACTAATCGTGGATCCCCTTTTCGCTAGCTGGGGGACCTTTTTTTTTTCAGGATGGGCCCTTCGGAGTCTACTAGGGGTCTGGTTCACCCCCTTTTTGCTGGGTGGGGGCCTTTATTTGCCAAGGCCTTTCCCAAGATCGGCCTTTTTTGCCCTCTGGCTCTGTATTTCCTTCTTCCAAAAAGTA
Source organism: Protopterus annectens (assembly GCF_019279795.1). Classification (NCBI taxonomy): domain Eukaryota; kingdom Metazoa; phylum Chordata; order Ceratodontiformes; family Protopteridae; genus Protopterus; species Protopterus annectens. The sequence goes on along the minus strand of NC_056737.1, from coordinate 1,168,654,177 downwards.
GCTAAAATGGGGGGTTTGTTACCTTAATCGGGGGTTTTGCCCCCCCGATGGGCCTGGGGTCCCAGGGTGGAAAAGCATTCCTAATTTTTTAAGTTTTGAAACTTCAGGTTTTCCCCTTTAGTTTAGAGCGGGGTTTTAGCCCTTTTTTTGGGGATTTTTCTTTTTCAAAATCTTCCGGGGGGGACTTTTTAAGGGGAATAAATTTCTGTTTCCCGAAAGAGATTGGGGTTTTTTTTTTTCCCAGATCCCTTCAAACCCCCTGTTTTATGGGGGATTTTTTTGAAGCCCCCAATCCTGATTTTTTGGGGTAAGAAAGGGTTTACAAGTGCCGGGCTATACTTTTGATGGAAAGAGTCCCAAAACTTTCCAACCTAATTCCCTTTCGGTAAGCCAGCCAGGATAAAGATTCTAGAGCTTTGGATGGTGGGGTAAAAAGTGTATACCTCTTCCACTCTAGCAATGAGGGCTTTGAATTGCCAGTTTCATATGCTGAAGTACCAGAATTTTCTCCTAAGTCAGTTAAAATCTAAGGTAGATGCTTTGGCAGAGGGCATAGAGTGTAAGGAATTGCAGGATTTAGTTCATGCCTCTGATCAGGTGGGTAAGCATTCTTTGCAGTGTGGTTTTGATGCTCTTCAGGCTTCTTCCAGGGTGGCTGCCACTGGATCAGTTATTCGTAGGCACGCCTGGCTTAAGGATCAGAACTTGTCAGAGCATGTTAAAGCTCGAATTTTGGATGCTCCCCTTCAATCTGAAGTTCTGTTTGGTTCTCCTGTGGAGTCAGTTTTGAAGAAAATGGAAGACAAAGCTAAGTCTATACAGACAGTTAAGGATTTTTTACAGGTACAGCCCCCTAAGTTTAGCAGAAATTGGCCTACTAAGGGATGGGCTTATCCTTCTTCTGATTTACAGTCTAGGGGCAGATCTAGACGTGGTAGGGGCAGAGCTCATGCTCAGGGTTCTTTCAGGCCTAGGACGTGGAGTTCCCCTGCACAATCTTCAGGTGAGGGCAGGGGTCAGCCTTTTCGTAAACAGACCCAATGACCTGTATCTCCAGCTGCCAGATTCCTCCTGTCTGGCAGCTCCTCTGGGAGGAAAGTTGGCACTTTTCAGGCAAAATTGGCTTTTAGTCACCCAGGACAAATGGGTGTTGGACATTATAGACCGAGGCTACAAGTTTTATTTTCACACCTTGCCTCCTTTCAAAGGCATGCCCGGCGATTCCTCCTCCTCAGCAAAAGTTGGAGGCTCGCAAACAGATTTCTTTACTTTTAAAAATGGGGGCTATCCAGGGGGTCCCTCCATCAGAAGTGGGCCTAGGATTTTATTCGCCTGTTTTTGGTACCAAAGAAAGAAACACTTGGAGGCCAATTCTGGACTTGTCTGTTCTCAACACATACCTGGACATTCCCAAATTCAAGATGTTAACTTAACAGCTTCTGCCTCTGCTAGGCAAAGATCACTGGATGGTAACTCTGGATCTCAAAGAGGCTTATCTTCACATTCCTATCAGGCCCAGCTGCAGGAGGTTCCTGCGTTTTCGGACTGGCACTTTTCATTATCAGTTCTCTGCATTGCCCTTTGGCTTATCTACTGCGCCCAGGGTGTTCACAAAAGTCCTGGCTCTGATGATAGCCTTCTTAAGACTAAGGGGAATACAAATTTATCCTTATTTGGATGATTGCCTGATTCTTGCTCAAGACAAAGTCAAGTTACTTCACCATCTTCAGTATGTTATGACAGTGTTAAGGTGCCTAGGGTATTCTGTGAACGAAACAAAGTCCAGTCTAGTACCCTCTCAGGACATGTGTTTCTGGGTGTGAGACTGAACACAGCCTCTCAGGTGGCATTTTTGACCCCGGACAAACAAAGAAATCTTGCCCTTTACTTCCAGCAATTATCTCTACGGTCCAGGCTGACTGCAAGGACAGTCCTTCAGGCCTTGGGGTTCATGGCATCTTGTATTCTGGTGCTTCCCAATGCCAAACTGCATATGAGGAAGCTACAATGGTATCTCAAAAGCGTATGGACTCAACACTGCCACGATTTGGACACTGTCATTCAGATAATACCTTGCATCCAAAGGGAATTCTTGTGGTGGGCTCAGGAATGTCACCTAAACAAGGGACTCTCTGTGACCCGACCAGAGGCGAGTCAGATCTTAACGACAGATGCCTCAGACATGGCTTGGGGAGCACACTTCAATGGGAAATGGGTTCAAGACACGTGGCCTCCCAGACTACAACATTTGCATATCAACATGAAGGAGATGTTAGCAGTCCAATTTGCCCTGATGGCCTTCAGGGATCTACTTCAACCAGGACAGGTGTTGATTCAAACAGACAAATACAACAGTCATGTGGTACATCAACAAGCAAGTGGGGAACCCATTCGCACCCTCTTTGCAGACAAGCTATGATTTTATGGGAGACTGCTCTCAGTTTGCACCTCACTCTTCAGGCAAGGTTTCTGCCGGGAGCACAGAACTCCTTAGCAGATGTTTTGAGCAGACAGATGGTGGATCCCCACGAGTGGAAATTGGATCCTCGTGTATTTCAACAGTTGACGGTGGCAGGGAACTCCAGACATAGATCTGTTCGCTTCTCCACTAAATTTCCAACTGCCAAAGTTTTGCACAAAGCTGTTTCACCCAAAAGCTTGGAAAGTGGATGCCATTCAGTTGGAACAACCTTCACGTCTATGCCTTTCCTCCTCTGCCTCTTCTTCCCAAGGTGCTCTTGAAGGTCAGACAGGACAAGCCTTGCATGATTCTAATAGCTCCAGATTGGCCACGTCAGCACTGGTACCCTCTGCTGAGGAGTTTAGTACTGAGCCTCCTTGGCCTTTGCCATCAGTTCCACACCTTTTCTCCCAGGCAAGCAATCATTTCCGCCATGTCAGGATACACTCCCTGCATCTCACAGCTTGGCATATTCTGTTTTAGACCCTGGGGTCGCAGCTTCCTCAACAAGTTTTGAATGTCATTTTGGAGGAGCGACCTAGTACCAGGAAAGTTTATGCTGATAAATGGAGGAGATTTTTTCTTTGGAGCAAAACAAAGAGCTTTGATGTCTCTGTGCCTAATTTGAGTGTTTCACTTCAGTATCTTACAGAATTATTAGACAAGGGTTTGTCTTTCTCCTCTGTAAAAGTTCATGCTGCAGCCATTTCTGCTCACTATGACTGTGACCCTCCTTTATTCTCTCACCCTTTGTTTAAGCAATTTCTTAGAGGGCAAAAACATAAGACCCCACGTAGAGCTCCTACTCCTTCCTGGGATCTCAATTTTGTGTTGGAAAAGCTCACTTTACCTCCTTTTGAACCTGGAGCTACTCTGAGTTGAAGTTTTTGTCTTGGAAGACTGCTTTTTTGTTGGCCATTACGTCTGCTAGAAGGGTATCTGAATTACAGGCTCTAATGGCAGTTGAACCCTTCCTGATATTTCATAAGGATAGGGTCTCCTCGTACTAACCCTACTTTTATGCCTAAGGTTGTTTCTAATGTGGCATTAAACCAATCTATTCATTTGCCTACATTTATGCTGATCCCCAAAATAAAGGGGAAAAAATTTTGCACTCTTTGGATATTCACAGGCAGTTCGTTATTATTTGAGCAGAACCAAAGGGTTCAGGCAGTCTCAACAGTTGTTTATTTCTTTTGCTTTGGGTTCTCAGGGGAAACCTGTTTCAAAACAAACTATTTCTAAGTGGATTGGCCATTGTATTGCTTTTGTTATTCTCATCATGGTAAGGAGGTTCCGGCTGGAATCAGACCTCATTCCACTAGGGCGACTGCCACTTCTACTGCCTTTTAAGGGAGTAGCTACTAAAGATATTTTGGAGGCAGCTACTTGGAGTTCAGTGCACACTTTTTCTAAACATTACCATCTCCTCTTTATTCCAAATCTAGGGCTGGGTTTGCCACTGCAGTTTTACAGGGCATGTTAGCAGCTCCCAATGCTTTATGATTTTGCCAACCTCCCTTTACCTTTGCTTTGGGATTCTACCCACAGGTTATGACTGCAGCAATGTGAGATGAAGAACATAGTACAGTTTTGTACCTACCATAAATGTAGATGTTCAAGATCCACATTGCTGCAGTCCAATTTACCCTCCCTCCTTCCCTCTGTAGTTTGGGGTGGTTGTGTGGTTTGTGTTGTAAATATTGTTTCTACATGGGTGATTGGGTGTTTTTCCATTTTTGGCTATGGCCTTTCTTTTTAAGACCTTCTGACATCTGGGGCAAGAAAGACTGAGGGTATGGCGTCGGTCATGCGCTTTAGTACCACGGCGTACTGACGTCAGATCTGAGCTTAATTATGACCGACGCCAGCCTAACACTTTGGTATTCGGGCCGACCGAGGACAGCGGACTACCCACAGGTTATGACTGCAGCAATGTGGATCTTCGAACATCTACATTTATGGTAGGTACAAAACTGTACTTTTTTTAACTTGCTAGTTGGGATTGTGGTATTCTTTTGTTTAGTTCCTTTTTCCTTGTAAAATGTACCATATGTCTTAATTTTTCCCCTTTTATCTACTATTTTTTTTTTTTACTCTGTGCATCATCTTAAATCTGTTTTGACTCTACCTATTGCAGTACTGTGAATTATTATAATACTATTATTAACTTACCATTTATGTTTTATAGCAACTTTTGTAAGTATTATAACTTTTTTGTTGTTATCTCTGAACTTTTCTCCCTGGACCCTCCACTGAAAATGGGCTTTTTCTACCCATTTGGACTGTTCAGGTGAACAAATGCAAATAAATAAAATGTGAGTGCAGCTATTTTTGTGTAATTTGTCTGTGTGATTTTACTTGCGCAGTTTAATTCTTTTCTGTGTTAATATGAATATGTTTGTGGTGCAGAATGTTTGTTGATGTACTCATGGCCGGCCTTAGGCATAGGCCAGCATCCAGGGCCTAGAGCTCTAGCAAGGGCGCTTTTCCAGTATTTTTTTTGTGTAGGTAGACCAGAATAGGGGCAGTGGGTAGTGTGGTGGGGGGCGCCATGGAGCCCTTTTGCCAAGGGCACCAGTTGACCTAAGGCCGCTCCTGGATGTACTTACAGTAGTGGTAATTCAAAATAATTGCTTTCGTTTTCAGTCAACTTTCTTTATTGCACGCATTTATTAATGCCCATTGTCTTCAAGTCTCCACTGAATCAAAGCCCAAACTAACTGAAACATGTGCCTTTCCCATATGCTGGCGGAGCTCTGCTTTTGTTATATTTAAGTAATGGGATAGGTAGGGGGTTACAGTGTCTTGCAAACATACTTCATTAATAAATTTGAGTGGACTAAGCACTTTTTCTGAGTTTAACTCAGTTGAAGACTGTCTAGCTGCTCTTTATTGTTTTTTTTTTTTTTACTTTTGAGCAGTATAGTTTCAATGCCCTGCTATTCCCATGCTCAAAATGTATATTCATATGGGTCTATGTCATGACTTTTGTGACTGAATAGCAAATGAATGAACACAATTGACTGAGAACTTGCCTTGTTACTCCATCTTCCCATCTGACCATGTTACTGTTAGGCAAGTTTTAAGAGGTGAAGTTGGGTATGATCCCCTAAACACTGTTTTTTTTTTTTAAAGAGATTGAATTTGAAGTCATGGGCTGTTTATCTTTGTAGTGAGTTTGTGACAGATTTTTTCAGACATTTTTATTAATGATGCACTGTTATGCTGGCTGATCCATTACTGTTGTACTTCACATTCTGTTTAAGGGACTTAATCCAAAGTCATTATCGTAACTGGATGAGATGCTCACAGAAGCTGCATGCTGTGAGTCAGGGTAATGCTTAACCAGTTCTTTTCTGCTTAGAAAGAGGTTCATCAACAATGCCACTTTAACCGGCATAGGTTGAGGTATTTATTTTACTTCACCATCTTCAGTATGTTATGACAGTGTTAAGGTGCCTAGGGTATTCTGTGAACGAAACAAAGTCCAGTCTAGTACCCTCTCAGGACATGTGTTTCTGGGTGTGAGACTGAACACAGCCTCAGGTGGCATTTTGACCCCGGACAAACAAAGAAATCTTGCCCTTTACTTCCAGCAATTATCTCCAGGCTGACTGCAAAGACAGTCCTTCAGGCCTTGGGGTTCATGGCATCTTGTATTCTGGTGCTTCCCAATGCCAAACTGCATATGAGGAAGCTACAATGGTATCTCAAAAGCGTATGGACTCAACACTGCCACGATTTGGACACTGTCATTCAGATAATACCTTGCATCCAAAGGGAATTCTTGTGGTGGGCTCAGGAATGTCACCTAAACAAGGGACTCTCTGTGACCTGACCAGAGGCGAGTCAGATCTTAACGACAGATGCCTCAGACATGGCTTGGGGAGCACACTTCAATGGGAAATGGGTTCAAGACACGTGGCCTCCCAGACTACAACATTTGCATATCAACATGAAGGAGATGTTAGCAGTCCAATTTGCCCTGATGGCCTTCAAGGATCTACTTCAACCAGGACAGGTGTTGATTCAAACAGACAACACAACAGTCATGTGGTACATCAACAAGCAAGGGGAACCCATTCGTACCCTCTTTGCAGACAAGCTATGATTTTGCGGGAGACTGCTCTCAGTTTGCACCTCACTCTTCAGGCAAGGTTTCTGCCGGGAGCACAGAACTCCTTAGCAGATGTTTTGAGCAGACAGATGGTGGATCCCACAGTGGAAATTGGATCCTCGTGTATTTCAACAGTTGACGGTGGCTTGGGAACTCCAGACATAGATCTGTTCGCTTCTCCACTAAATTTCCAACTGCCAAAGTTTTGCACAAAGCTGTTTCACCCAAAAGCTTGGAAAGTGGATGCCATTCAGTTGGAACAACCTTCACGTCTATGCCTTTCCTCCTCTGCCTCTTCTTCCCAAGGTGCTCTTGAAGGTCAGACAGGACAAGCCTTGCATGATTCTAATAGCTCCAGATTGGCCACGTCAGCACTGGTACCCTCTGCTGAGGAGTTTAGCATGGAGCCTCCTTGGCCTTTGCCATCAGTTCCACACCTTTTGTCCCAGGCAAGCAATCATTTCCGCAATGTCAGGATACAGTCCCTGCATCTGACAGCTTGGCATATTCTGTTTTAGACCCTGGGGGTTTAGCTTCCTCAACAAGTTTTGAATGTCATTTTGGAGGCCAGGACCTAGTACCAGGAAAGTTTATGCTGATAAATGGAGGAGATTTTTTCTTTGGAGCAAAACAAAGAGCTTTGATGTCTCTGTGCCTAATTTGAGTGTTTCACTTCAGTATCTTACAGAATTATTAGACAAGGGTTTGTCTTTCTCCTCTGTAAAGTTCATGCTGCAGCCATTTCTGCTCACTATGACTGTGACCCTCCTTTATTCTCTCACCCTTTGTTTAAGCAATTTCTTAGAGGGCAAAAAACATAAGACCCCCACGTAGAGCTCCTACTCCTTCCTGGGATCTCAATTTTGTGTTGGAAAAGCTCACTTTACCTCCTTTTGAACCTGGAGCTACTACGGAGTTGAAGTTTTTGTCTTGGAAGACTGCTTTTTTGTTGGCCATTACGTCTGCTAGAAGGGTATCTGAATTACAGGCTCTAATGGCAGTTGAACCCTTCCTGATATTTCATAAGGATAGGGTCTCCCTGCGTACTAACCCTACTTTTATGCCTAAGGTTGTTTCTAATGTGGCATTAAACCAATCTATTCATTTGCCTACATTTTATGCTGATCCCCAAAATAAAGGGGAAAAAATTTTGCACTCTTTGGATATTCACAGGCAGTTGCGTTATTATTTGAGCAGAACCAAAGGGTTCAGGCAGTCTCAACAGTTGTTTATTTCTTTTGCTTTGGGTTCTAGGGAAACCTGTTTCAAAACAAACTATTTCTAAGTGGATTGGCCATTGTATTGCTTTTTGTTATTCTCATCATGGTAAGGAGGTTCCGGCTGGAATCAGACCTCATTCCACTAGGGCGACTGCCACTTCTACTGCCTTTTTAAGGGGAGTAGCTACTAAAGATATTTTGGAGGCAGCTACTTGGAGTTCAGTGCACACTTTTTCTAAACATTACCATCTCCCTCTTTATTCCAAATCTAGGGCTGGGTTTGCCACTGCAGTTTTACACACTTACCAACAAACGCACACAATACTAAAATGACCTCTTACCCTCTCCCTACTCTTATCCTAACCTGCTAACGCTCACACAAACTAATTCCAGCCTTAATCCTAACCCATTTAACTTGGTCTGTGTTCTAAACTATGTTCTGACTTGTTTGCATTCTGAATGACAACTGTATGTTCTTACTGAACATTTATTTTATTTTAGTAGGTGCTTCTGGTTAAATTGTTTGAAGAATTCAGGACCAAGTACAGGGGATCCCACCATGAACCACCAGTAGTGTCATTTCTCAGATCATGTGTGATGCATTACTTCTTTATTTATTTTAATATGTAAATAACCTGATGGAAGGCAGCAGAATAAAAAGTGGATGTCACTTGATCGAAGCTCACTTTATGTTTATTTTCTTTTGTGTACAAATATGTTTGTGTCATGTTATTTTTTCTACTACACATCACCGAGTCAGTTGGATGGAAGCAAGTATTTTTAATTTTCAATTGTCAGTAATAGTGGTGTTTCATTGAGCAGAACAGAGATTTTGTAAAGTTAAAATGTATTAGTTTATGTACATATACATATTATAGTTAGTCATTTTTAATGTTTTACTATGTGCAGTTTTCTCTGGAGATTTGCTTCTCAGTTAACTTTTGTTGGCTTTCAACCAAGGTGGCAAATTCAGTAAATTAACAGTACATGATGTGTTTCAGAAAATCCCATACTTACTGGCAAGTCAGCAAACAGACATAAAATTTAGATGTCACTTTTTTCTTGTATTAATTCATAGAGGAGGTAAGGCTAAATCTGTTTTTAGAACTGTTAGAGTCCAGACCTCACTCACTTGCAAACATACATGGAACTGGGAGGAAGTCCATACATTATGGCAAGTACAGTCTTTGAAAATTCTGAAAATAACTGGCCCAGATGGAATCCACCAGATTCAGTAAGTGTGACCTTCCCTTGACAACGTCAAACTGGGATGGATCCAGTGTCTGGTGGCCTCCTATGCCCTTGCGGATAATTTCCCTGGTAATTCTTTCTATGGCTTTGCAAACGAGACTAGTCAGGCTAATGAGTCTGTAGTTTCCAGGATCTGTTGAGGGCCGTCCTTTATGAAGAGGAATGACTACTGCAGTCCTTCATTCACATGGCACAAAGCCCATTTTAAGACCATAGTTAAATAATGACTCCCGGGGTCCTGATAAGTCATATTTTAGACTATTCAGGAGGCATCCTGGGATGTTATTGGGAAACATTGAGGCCATGTTCTTGGGTTTAGTGACTGCTTCCTAGTTATAGTTGGAGGAGTTATATTTTTGGGTATTTTTGAGAGATGTTTGGGGTGAAAGGGGGCTAAGGTTGGAAGTGAATTTGTCCTCTAACAGGTTTGCTATGTCACCAGGCTCTGTGAATGTGGCACCATTAACCAGCAGTTCAGCACATTGCTGTATGCTGCCCTTGAGGTTTCTGACTTAGCTGTGGATGGCCTTTTGGTTATCTTTCACCTAGAAGGCTATCTTAACCTCAAAGTTGGCTTTGCTTGACCTAATTACCCCTCTTAGTTGTCTGTTTATTTTAATGAGACAGTTTTTATCTTTATGGGAATTACCCTTCCTGATTTTTGCCATATTTTTTTTTTGTTTCATTTTATATCCTGTTTAATTTGGAATGCCACCCGGTTGTTTTGTTTCTGGGGCTAGTCGTGGGCTTTCTCCTGGTATGTAGAGCAACCTCTATGCAGTCATTGCCATGTTTATGCAGAGTTTCTGAGAACATTTCAGCACAGGCCGGTGTGTTCTCGGGGTTTGGTGGAGCATTGAATTTTGACATATCATCATTTATTAACAGGTATTTTGCCTTGGAATAGTTCCTGTTACTGGTTTTAATAGGTTTACTGCATTAATTTTGATTTTGAAGGTGATAACTTTATGTTCGGACCTTACCAGGGAGGACAAGATATTATTTGTGAGCACTAGGACCAGCATGTTGAAGCTGGTAGTGTGCATATTCACTAGTTGGTCAAGGATGTTTGTATTTAAAAAGTCCAGGAGTCTTTGTGCGTATAGATTTGATGCTATGTAGGATTCCCAGTCTATAGAGGAGTAATTAAAGTCTCTCATGATAGTGTGTTAGGATGGATGCTTAATTGTCTCCAGTATGTCCAAGTATGCATTGTGAGCTTCTTGGGACATGTAGGGTAACCTATAGCTGGTTAGGATATGGAACAGGATTTTGTCTGTGGTAATCTTCACATCGAGTAACTCCAACATGTCATCCTGTTGGACCACCCCTAGATGTGTGCCTCCTTTTATTGATGTATATTGATGACATGTCCACATTTAGCCCTTGTCAGTTCAGCTACTGGTCTAAATGTGTAGAAGGCACTGAAACCTTGCACTGCCGGGGAAATTTCTGCCGCTTTAAATCATGTCTCGGTAACTGCACAGATGTCTATATTCTTGAGAGTGAGGAGGGCTGGAGGGAGTATAGTTTTTTATTTAGGCCGATGGCATTGAGTATCACTTTGATGTTCACTTAAGTTGATTTTGCTATACTGGTAGATTTGTCAGTGGCCGCATGGGGGTGGATTAAGTTTTAGCCAGTATTCAAAAGTTGGGAATAGAAAGCTGCAGAACATCACTAGTAGGTCTGTTATCCAACTCCTCCCAAGATGACAAATATTGGATCAATTTACAATGACACCAGAAAGACAGCCAGTTCTTGAAATCAGTCGTCTTTGTTCATGTAGTGGCATCATCCTTGGTGATGGTGATATGCTGCTCAATGCATTGTGGCATCATCCTCAGTGATGGTAATATGCTGCTCAGTGCATTGTTACATCATCCTCAGTGATGGTAATATGCTGCTCAATGCATTGTGGCATCATCCTCAGTGATGGTAATATGCTGCACAGTGCATTGTGACATCATCGTCAGTGATGGTAATATGCTGCTCAATGCTAGGCTTATACCAGCCTGAGACGCAAAGTCTGAAAGCTCCATAATTTCTCTCTTCATATAGTCCAGGGAGGTGAATCAAAGATCATTTACATCTACATGGACTATGATGGAATCATACTGGTACCTGTGATACAGTGACTTGAGTGCATGCATGATTTGGCAGATTCTGGCTCTAGATAGGCAATTAACAGTTATCTTCTCCTTGTTCGGCCTGGTTAGAAGGTCATTAGTGTATCTTACAATGTAGTCCACTGTGACCGAGAGTCCTGGGAAGTGTATTTGCTTGCCTTAGGGGCTTAGAGTTTGAGGCTCCACTGAGAGTGACAGTATGTTTGGTGTTGGGTGTTGTTTTTTCTGGCTGTCTTTTGGCTTGCTGAACCATAACTTTGACAATGGGTGGGTGATCTTTGTATTTTAGGAAGATTGCTTTTAAGTGCCTCAGCATATGTTAGTATAGGTGTCTGTGTGTGTGTGTGCATGCGTGTGTGTATGTGTGTGTGTGTGTGTGTGTGTTTGTGAGGTGGGTCTTGGGTGTGCAGTTTTGACAATCTGATGTGCACTTGTATATGATAGGTTAGCCTCCATTGCCATTGCGTAAGTACACCTCTTGCCTACTGTGTCTGATTCTTTAAGGATTAAGTGGTTGTCAGTAAACATGAGACAATTGCTACACTGTCTCAAGATGCTCATATCCACCAAGCAGGCTACAGAGAAATTAGGAAATTGCATATCCATGCCATCAAGTCCTTTGATTTGTTTAGTATAAGGGGGTGATGTATTAGGGTTAGACGGCTGTTAATGATGCTTTATTGGGGCAGATTATGCTAAACAATACTAAATTCTATTAACTTAGTAGTTTACACACTACTGAATTCTATTAAATATAGCCACTCGACACCCAACAAGCTGCTCTAAGCTTGTCTGCACACAAGGTATTTGCACTATATTGCTGCTTTACAGGTTACAGTTTTATGGACTGTTCTACAGGGAAAATTTGTTTTCTAGGTGTTTGCAACAAGACAGGCACTGCTAACCCATGCAAAATGTACAAAAGTTATAGCAGCACAGAAAAAAAAAACAGAAAACTAAATAATGAGCCCTCTGGCCTATAAAATGACTACAGTATGATTAATTTTGTGTATTTCCCTACTCATGCAGGCATACACCTCCTGGCACCAGATGAATAAACCCAGTCTTCCTAATGTAAAAACACAGTAGAAGAGACCCACAAGTGCAGTGCTATCACAAACCACTTAAACAACTAGCTGGAAACCTCTTGCTGAAAGCAATTTAAAGATGGTCTTACAAAAATTCAGTGAAATGCAAAGATAAAAGCAGGAAATAGTAGTAATCACTCAAAATAATTTAAGTACAGTTTAGCAATCAAAGATTCTTAACTTTGCTTGGATGGCGCTGGATACTAGTAAAACACTTCTGAAATGCAGGTTAAGACTCCAAGCTTTGCTGAACTCTCGGAAAATGAGCAGATGATGGTATGTAGTAAAGGAGGCTTACTTAAAAACAATACTGGTTTGCTGGGTGGGCACTCAGTATCATGGGTCTATGGAAACAGTGGGTGGGAAGAGTACATGACTACCTTATACAGTAGACAGTGGCAGTGAGAGGGGGAGGGACTATGGAAATCAGATTACCATAAGGGGTAGAGGTTCCAGGCACAGCCTTATAAAATAGCAACAGCAAAAGGGTGGAAGAGTTAGGAAAAATTTTTCAAGGAACTGGCAGGCTAGCTAGAGAGGCTACAGTCAAATAAAGGCAATACTAGAGCTGTTTCAGAAACTTTAGCTTAATGTGTTATTGGGGGGATTGGGCAGATACAGAATGCAAGCAGGTAAATGATAAGCAGAATGTAAAGGCACTGAAGCACAAACTGTCACAGAGACAATTCTTTCACTATTGAACTTCTAGTGCAGTTTAAGGCACCGGACTGCAGGCATTCACCAGTAACACTGTTTATGGAAAACATGCAGTAATAAATGTTTAAAGGCACTGCCACAACTATGAATTAAACTACAAGACTATGGCCCAGTAGAGTTTAAAATACAAACAACTTTTGCAAGTAATTCTCCTTGTGGAAATAGAAGTGCAGAATAATGCAAAAACACAGTCTTCCCACAACTGGTGATTGAAATACACAACTAAGGTCCCAGAACAAACTGAAAAATGCAGTTGGATGGAACAGAGCAGAAAAGTGAAAAGCAGTATCACAACAACGGTCACTAAAAGTGTGACTTAAAATCAGAACTGAAATAATTAAAATAATTTAATTCTCTTTACTTTTTGATGAAAAGCTAGTTAATCACAGGTCTACACCTGTCCAAGTCTTGTGTGTATTTTAGTTTATGCATGTTAAAATTGCTTATAGCAATGCATCTTTCTAGGCATTTGGATATGAGTGATAGGATTTCAACTAGTCTGTAGTTTGTTAGATTCCTTAACTGGTCTGTAGTTTGTTAGATTACTTAACTGGTCTGTAGTTTATTAGATTACGTCTACCTCCTTCATGCTTCCATTGCAGAGCCCCATTTAACTCTCTGATAGAGTTAGAAGTTAGTACTCATACTAAGTAATGTACTGCATCTCTAGCCATCTGACAGTACTTTGTGGACAGTTTTGCTGGTGTTATGGTAATAGACTCGATTTTTTTTTATAAATTTGTTTGTTTATGTCTGCTGATATAAGGTAACAGGTAAATAAATGACTGTTTGTTATGATTTAAGAATTAAAATAAATTTATGTAACACTAAATATGTGTGTGTTAATACTAAATGTTAGGTTTCTGGATGTGGGTTTGGTGTTCTTTTATTCATATTTGCTAACCAGGGTAGAGAACTGATCCTTGTGGATGTTTTTCAGATTCACTCCAGGATTACTTAGGTGACTTGCTCAGAGTAACTCAGTAAGCAAATGTAGGGTGTGTGACTCAAACCCTGGACATTAGGAAGCAACTCATTAACAGCTCGTAGCCTCAGTCCTTTGTGCTGACTGTCAGATGTCCTCAATGTAAAAATATGGCTTTGGCTGGTAGGTTTGGGCATTTGCAGCTGGATCTAAGTTTACTGTCCTTACTGGAAGAATATAATATCCATAAGGCATTATTTGTTTCATCTGCTACACAGTAATGGGTGGCTGTGTGATTTTCTCTTGCTGACACAGCACAATAAAATCTAATAGAATAATTATAAATAAGAAAAAAAATGTTAGCAACATTTAACAGCATAAAGCAGGAATCCATGCTTCGATAATAGCATCCATTTTTGTGTGAGTCATCATGACGATGCTTGAAGCTCTTACTCTTGTACTCCAGTAACCTAATGCAGGTAACCTGCACACCTTCACTTAGACCCACTTAAGCCCACTGGGGCTTAATTAGATGAGTTTTGGTACTGCCCCAACTAGGAACAGTAAAGAGGAGGGCTTCAGTAGGTGGCAGATAGGGTAAGCATGTCCGCCAGACAATTTATAAAGTTCAAAGGTTTGACATGTAGCTTGTGGGTGAGTTTCCAAGGAATGTTGCTGTAGGTTAGAAGAAGGCCCTTTGTATATGTTAAGCGGCAGATGGATGGGAGGTATCAATGAGCGCGAGAGAAGACATTCTAATTGGATGGTAACCTGTTAACTTAATAGACTTTCCATTAAGGTAATACAGTGGCTTCCCCAGCTTTAGTGATACATTTGTAAAATATAAACCATCCCAAGCAGTTATATAAAATGAAACATTAGGATGCAAGTAACGATCTAAATCAGTGCTAGATATGTTGGTATACTTTGCAAGTTTTGCTATGGTGTACAAACTCATTAGATGTGTATCAGACTAAACAATGGAGAACTGCCTTTTATTTTATTGGATATATATGGTGTGGCATAAGGGTGATGTGCAGAGCTGTAGTAACTACAGTGGGTTAAAATTGATCAGAAGGGAGGTGATGATTAGTGAGCAGCAGTACGGTTTCATGTCAGGAAAAAGCACTACAGATGCAATGTTTGTTCTGAGAGTGTTGATGGAGAAGTATAGATAAGGTCAGAAAGAATTGCATTGTGTCTTTGTGTACATAGAGAAAGCATAGGACAGGGTGCGTAGACAGGAGTTCTGGATTGTATGAGGAAGTCGGGAGTGGCAGAGATCTATGTAAGAGGTGGTACAGGATGTGTTCGAGTGTAGTGTGACAGTGGTGAGGTCAGCAGAAGTGATAGATGCATTCAAGTCGGAGGTGAGATTACATCAAGGATTAATTGTGAGCCCTTTCTTATTTGCAATGGGGATAGACAGGTTGACCGATGAGATCATCCCTGTGGACTATGATTTTTGCATATGGCATTGTGATCTGTAGTGAGAGTAGGGAAAAGGTTGAGGAGACCCTGAAGTGGTGGAGATATGCTCTAAAGAGGAGAGGAGAGGAATGAAGGTCAGCATTACTAAGACGGAATATATTTGTGTGAATGAGAGGGAGAATAGAGGAATGGTGAGGATGCAGGAAGTAGAGCTGGTGAAGGTGGATGAGTTTAAATACTTGGGATCAACAGCTCAGAGTAATGGTGAGTGTGGAAGAGAGGTGAAGAAGAGAGTACAGTCAGGGTGGAGTGGATGGCAAAGAATATCAGGAGGGATTTGTGACAGACGGGTACCAGCAATAGTGAAAGGAAAGGTATACAAGAGGGTAGTGAGACCAACTATGTTATATGGGTTGGAGATGGTGGCATTAATGAAAAGACAGGAGCCAGAGATGGAGGTGACAGAGATAAAGATGTTAAGATTTGCAATGGGTGTGATGAGGATGGACAGGATTAGGAATCAGTATATTAGAGGGTCAGCTCAGGTTGGATAGTTTGGAAACAAAGCCAGAGAGGCGAGACTGCGTTGGTTTGGACATATACTGAGGAGGGATGCTGGGTATATTGGGAGAAGGATGCCAAGGATGGAGCTGCCAGGTAAGAGGAAAAGAGGAAGGCATAAAGCTTATGGATATGGTGAGAGAGGACATGCAGGTGGTTGGTGTGACAGAGCAAGATGCAGAGGACAGGAAGAAATGGAAACAGGTGATCCGCTGTGGTGACCCCTAATGGGAACAGCCAAAAGAAGAAGATATATGGTATGGCATGCTGTACAAATCACACTGGGTTCTTAAAATATCCAACACTAAGGTCAGTTATCTACATTCTTTTGAAAACACACTTTTTATTTAAACTTAGTATTACAGTGAGTGATAAACAACTTATGTTCTCATCATTATATTTCTTGTTTAGTATGTCATTCCATTATAGAACCATGCAAACATGTTCCTTGGTTCTTACACATATATGTGGTTGTATTATCTATAGTCAAATGCAGGCAAAGTTAACGTCAAAACATAGAAGATCAGCACATTTTGTATGTGCCCCAAGGATTACCCCAGAACAGGCTAGGCCAATAACAAAGTGTTTTACAGCTCCCACAAACCCTGCTAATTATATACATTAGCTCCAAGATCACAAAATCCACATGGAAAGGGAATGTTCTCCTTCCCAGGGATTGTTAATGTCATGTGCATTTCAGCCAAACTGCATGGACCAAACAGAAGTTGACATTATGTACACCTACAGGTAATACACCCATATCTATATCTATATACGTGTGTGTGTGTGTGTGTGTGTGTGTGTGTGTGTGTGTGTGTGTGTATGCATGTATGTATGTATGGGTCCTAGTTAAATGTTCGAAGTTCAGAACTTCGAATTTCATATGGCCGAAACCATATGATCGAAGTTCTAAAACCTCGAACATTTAAACAGAGATCTCCGTACAGCGCAAAATGGGAATATTCCCTTTTCCTCACTGTAGCGTAATCTCGGAGTTGGTATATTTTAATAGCGGGGGGTGTGGGAGGTGCAGGGGGGCTTGCCCCCCTGCGTATATGTGTTTTAATTTGTTTTTGTTTTTTTTTCTTTTTTTAAATGTTCGAGATTAGAAAACTTCGATCATATGGTCCCAACCATATGAGTTTGAAGTTTTGTAATTTCGATAATTCAACATAGACCCTATATATATATATATATATATATATATATATATATATATATTTACATTTTATTTTACATTTGTTGACCGGGCTAGTCTCTCTGGATATATGTCCATTTTCAGTAGAGGCCCGGGGAGAAAGGCTCCACATTAAAACAGACTAGACACACAAAGTATTAAGTAATAAGTTACAGAACATTAAACTTCAGATGCAGATAGGTTGCTAGACAAAAACAGGTAATTAAGGTAATTTAGCAAACATTGATGGAACAGAAGAATAGCACAAAAATAAGATAAGGTAATACTTAGTTTTTTTTTTTTTTTTTTTTTTGGTGAATGCTGTGGGAAGAAAGTCTTCTGCAGAATATGGGAGATCAGGTAGTTGAAAACAGGATTGGAAGATTAAGTGGAGGGGGAGAAACTCAGGAGACAGAAAAGAGGTAAATTACATCTTAGGTGTATATGAGCAACTAGAACATCTAGATGGTAGAGGCCTTAAAGTGGCAATAAAGTGAGTAAGAAACTTAGGAAGACTGATTGTGATGTAAATAGACAGAGATAGTCTTAGTCAGGGTTTGAACAGGAACATAGCCAATGGTTTTTAAGGTATTGTTTTAGTTTCTTTTTGAAGAGTGTAGTTGAAGATAGTGATGTGAGTTCACTGGGAAGTAGGTTCCAACTTTTCCCCACAGTATTAGAGAAAAGGGAATCTCCTGCTTTGTTGTTGGGTTTATGTATGGATACCAGAAGTTTATGGGCTGAGCGTAGGTTTGTAAGATTTTTATATGGGCAGATTAGACTAGTGAGAATCGGTATGTTTTCTGGGTGGTAAAGGGTTTTATGTGCAATATTCAGTTGATGAAATAAAATTTGATTGTGGAATTCAAGCCAACCAAGCTGCTTCAGATTTAGACAGTGGTATGTTCTAAAAGGGGAGCTGGTAGCAAATCTGGCAATATTATTGTAAGAGACTGCCAGCTTGTGGAGGTTGCATTTGGATAGATTTGTATATATAGGAGAGGCATAAAAGAGAGTAGAGATAAGGTGGGTTTGGGCAATAGTAGTTCTAGCTATGGGAGTAAGGAAGGGCTTTATTTTGTAGAGGGAGCCAAGTTTTCGGTTTACTGATTTGATTGTGATGTTGATGTGAGTATCATAGTTAAGGCTGTGGTCAATAGTTACTCCTAAGAGTTTAGTAGTAGTGTCAGGAGATATGACTGTACCATTTTTAGATTTGATAGTGAAGTTAAGTGGGGTGGACTTTTGTGTAGGAGTAAAGAGCAAGAGTTTAGTCTTTTTGGGGTTAAGGAGGAGACACCGCTGTAGAAACCATTCTTCTATTATCTCAAAGGTTTTCTGGGTGAGGGATTGCAGTTCAGACAGCCCTGTGGCTGAAGATATTAATGTGGAGTCGTCTGCATATTGTATAGTTACAGCTTGGGGAATACTAATAGATAGATCATTTATGAAGATAGAGAACAGAAGATGGCCTAATATGGATCCTTGGGGTACACCAAGGGTGACAGGTAGGTGGGAGGATAGAGTGTTTTCCCATAGCACTGCCTGTTTCCTATTGTCTAGATAGGACTTGAACCACTGTAATGCTTGAGTATCAAATGAGAGGGACTTGAGAAGATTCAGCAGTAGCTGATGGTTAACCATGTCAAATGCTTTTGAAAGATCAATAAAGATAGCAAAGGACAGGGTATTATTGTTGCGATTTTTGTTGATATGGTCAGAGAAGGAAAGGAGGGCAGTAGTGGTGCTATGGAAAGGTCGAAAGCCATGCTGGGAGCTGGCTAATAGGTTATTTTGAAGAAGATGGTCTAATAGTTGATGGTGGATGCATTTTTCCATAATTTTTGCTATTGGAGAGAGGAGGGCAATTGGACGGAAGTTTGAAAGTTCTGATAAGTTGCCACCTTTATGTAGTGGGATGTTATGTGAAACTTTCCAGATGGCTGGGATAGTACCTTCAATAATGGTTCTATTTATAAGGATAGAGATTGGGTAGGCAATAACTTTGGCGGCAATTTGAAGGTATTTCGAAGGCAAATGGTCTGCTGAAGGGGTAGAGGGTTTGAGTTTTTGATGGGGGGTGCAGATGAGGGATGTGGGGACAGGACAGAGTTGGAAAATGGGAGATGAGGTATGTGAGGAGGAGGGCAGATTAGAGGATACATGAGGTGGAGAGTTAGCAAGTGACTGGATGACTTCAGTAAAGAAGTTATTGAAGGAGTCAGCAATTTGTTTGGGAGTGTCAAGGGTAATTCCAAATGGGGTTGGAGTTTTAGAATTGCCTGGGTGAATGAGTCTAGTGATACCTGACCAAAATTTCTGTGGACTTTGCTGGTTAGTATTTTGAAGTTGGAAGAAGAAGTTTTTTTTGTCTGATATTATAGATGTTTTAGTAGAGTTTCTGAGTTGTTTAAATTTTACATGG